>NW_027395718.1:600000-759457 GCF_047715665.1 Aspergillus karnatakaensis | reverse complement strand
CGAACCTTGTGGACGGCATCACCGATCAAGACTGTGCGCCCGTGGCTCCATTTCTCGAGCACACCTTCCTCTAGCGCGGCCATGCTCGCCTTAACGCGGGCGTCCCAGAGGTCCTGGAAGGTGTAGCCCGGTCCGGCCTGCGCACTGCCATACTCGCGCATGATCGCTTCCGCATCCTCGTCCGTGAACCGAGGGCAGTTTGGCGTGCGCGTCTCCTTGTCAGCTTTGACGAAGAAGAACCAGAATGCCAGGCCTGGAACACCAGCGGCAACAATCCCCGAGTGGCCGTGGTTGTATGTATTATGGACCGTCCCGTCGGGGAGAAATGCATTGTTCTTCGAGACCCCAAAGACGCAGTTGAACTGGCTTGTAAAACCCTCGAGAAGCTGGCTGGCCTGTTTGGCGTCGCCGGTCTTCTGCGCCATCATCTCACGCACGCGGCTGTGCACTCCGTCTGCACCGACTAGAATTGACCCGTGATGTGTCGCGCCGTTTTGCGTCGTGACCGTAACTCCCTTCTCCGTCTCCTCGTAGCCCACAATCCCCTTGTTCTCGTGGAGCTTGGATTTATCGGCGACGTGGTCGTGCAGGATCTCGAGGACTTTGCGGCGCTCCATGAACATGACGGGGCGACCAAGGCTAAAAGCTTCATTGCTCGTATCAATACTCTCCTCAGGGATATAGGTGGCCTACCGCTCCCACAACTCCACCTGCGCAACCGACTCCTCAAAACACCGTCCCGTCTCACTGTAATGGTTGCGATAGATAATCGGCGTAATGACTTTCTCGATGTCACTCCACACGCCCAGCTGATCCAGGATGCGCAGACAATGCGGGAAGAAACCAATGGACGCGCCCAGCTGCGCCGCGAACTGGCCCTTCTCGAAAAGCTCGTAGTCGATTCCGGCGCGCTCGAGGGCCAACGCGAGGCCGAGGCCTGCGATGCTGCCGCCTGCAATGAGGACTTTAAAGGGTTGCGATTGTGATTGTGATTCGGACATTGTTAGAGGTGAGGGAACGAAGACGAGCTCGGGAGCTGCGCAACGGGCGGAGGCGACTATTTAAGACACGAACAGGAGGCGGCCCACGTGGCGCGAGAGCGAGGGGATCCATCGTGAAGAGTTGAAGCGGCCCATGAACGGCTGGTGGTGAGTTTCTAGACTCTAGAGCCGACGGTTACTGGATAGGGAGGGTTGGCGCGGCCCTAAGCGGCACTAGGGAGGGCCGGCGTTTCCACTATCTCCACCCTGTGGAATCCTGTCATTCCATGATTCATGTTTGGGGTCGAGACTCCGAGTTGGTCGTTGCCGCTTCCGAGTCAATGCTGTTTGCTCAGGGGTCTATAGTCATTGCAGAAGGGTTCGGTGTGGAGCAGTGTGTCGACGGTTGTTGTAGTACCAACATGGGTTAACTGGTGAAATCAGAACCACTTTGAGTCTTGATCCGAGCTGATCTGGGGTATTGATGTAAAATAACTCCTCGAGTGAGGCAACCTTGCATAATCTCTGAAGAAAGTGATTGTAGGCTAGTCAAACATCCGTATTCATCGCATTTGACAGAAGACTTACCGTATCGTGACATCTGATTTGTTACTGCTGAGACATCTTGCATAACCAATCCTGCATGATTCCAGCCACGAAGCTTATTCCAAGGGAGCAGTAGTAGCAGTAAGAAGCACATATCACTGCCCCTTCCGACCTACAGCGACCACAATCCGACCCTGATGCACCACAACCCCCTGCTCCGTCTCCTTAACAGCACCAGCAAACAGGTCAACCCACGCCTCGCGCGAAATCGGCGCATTCGGCGCCTGGGCCTTTGGCGGAAACAGATCGGCCAGTTCCTCCCACACCATCAGGTAATCCTCCGTCCAGCCCTTGAAGTCCTGCCTTCTCTTCTCCCGCACGCGCAGCAGCGCGTCCTGGAACCCGAACTGGGCGAGCTCTGCGTCGAGGCTATCAACCCATTCATACCGGATACCCCTCTGCTGCATGCCACCGTTGAGAATATGCACGATACTGGTACATGCCGTGCTTGACACCGACGGCGACGGCGACTCGACGGTCCACCTGTCTCCTCTGCTCTCGTCCCACTGGAGAAGCCCACCGGGTTTCAGAAGCGTCGAGGCAGCCGTCAAGATAGGTGTCAGGTTTGAGTCCGGGATAACGCTGACAAAGGCGCGGATGTGAATGATGTCATAAGCACCGATGAGCTCCGCCGGGAGAGGCTCGGCAAGGATATCAAGCTGGCGGAAGCTCACACCGTCTGGGAGGAAGGCTGAGCTTGGGAAGTTCACGGGGTTGATGTCGAAGCCGTCCAGCTGGGCGGGGATGTTGTTCTTCGCAAAGTGCGTATGGAGCTCGGTCAGCCAGATGCCGTTGCCGCAGGCGAGGTCAGCGACTTTCAGGTGCTGCGGAGATACGGTTAAGGTGTTCTCAATGGTTGGGTCTAGGAGAGGGCCAAGGGTGTTTTGGAATAGGAAGTGCTGCAGGTGCAAGCGAGCAGAGGTTCGAAAGTTCCTCGCTGGAGCAACCCAGAACTTGGAGGCGTCGTAGTTCTCGACGTGAGAAGGGGAAGGGCCGGATGACATTTTGCCTTCGAGCAAGTCTTTCGGTTTCTCGATTCTCGTGGCAGGCAGGACAGAGATAGGGCAAGGAGAGCAGTTGGTTGCAGAAGCAGTAGAAGTTGGGTATCGACAAAGAAGAACAGAGGCAGCGCGAGAGCGCAAATATATACCTAAGCAGTTAAATCCATGGAAGCCAGAAAAGTGGCGGTCCTGTTCTTCACAGATTCTCTCAGGCCCCCCACAGGATTACATAGGCAGTACACTCAACAGTAAGCCCTAGCCCCCAAAGCCACCAATTCCCGTCCCTTTTCTCCAATAGGTCTGCTTTATTGACTGATCCAGGTCATCCTAGTGTAAGGCTAGCCCGGACATGATTGGACTGCTCGGCTGTAAACCCGAAGAGATCTACTAGATCCATAGCCCGTACCAGAGCTTATATGGTGTGCTGGCGGCTTTTTAGCGCAGTCGGAAAATCTTTTTATCGGCCGTACTCTGCGAACAGTAGTCTGTTGAGAGTGAATCGCAATTAGCAGGAGGATTTACATCAGTAAATTATGGAAGCATTCATTCTCCTTCCGCAGTAGATATATTCATGACCTGAACTTGGCAGAGCAACTCTCAATGACTGTGCTATAGTTTGCATTCACGAGTCTGGCGGATTTCTTCTTTAATTATTTAAATGGCTCTTCGTTAGGCAAATATTGTATGTAGTGACCACATCTTGATATCAACCATTAGCAGGTACATTAAAGCCCAGCCTTAGGAAGAGCACACCCGATCTAGTCCACTCTACTTATAGTCCGAAATATCCCTTGAACACCGTTCAAGGAAGAGTCTACCACGAATGCGGAACAGTATACTTCTTCCAGTGCTGCTCTGTATCCGCCTCCATGAACTTCTCAATCCCCCCTAGCACCCCGTCACCCCCAACCTCCCAATCTCCACGCTCCACCATCCCAGCCCAGCTCTCAAGGTCCCTATGGATCTGAACCCGATGATAATCCGTAAAGTCATTCGACAACCCAGCTTGATACAAACTCCCTCGGCTTCCTTTAGGGAAAGCTTCCGTGTCCTCAGGATGCACGCCGAAAGGCTCCCCCGTGGATTGTCTCGTGAACCCACGCGCCCCAATCCGGAACGGAAGCTCGAGACGGAATTCATTGGTAAAGTGGTAATAGCCGTTTGGGATCGCAACTGTGATTAGGCCTTCTGTGGGCACTGGGACGTCGTAATCAGGTCCATCCACCTGTGTAATCTGCGTAGTTTCGACAATGAATATTCGAATGTAGTCACGGTTGTCAGGCGGTTGGTTTAGGAACTCATCGAGAGTTGGGAATCGAACGCGGATGTCGGAGATGGCTTTCAGTAAGTCGTGGGCGAATGTACACGACGGGACAAGGTTGTCGGTGAATGCGTCGGGGTTGTGCCAGGGGAGATGGGCATATGGTGCAGGCTCGCCTGACAGTGCCGTTATTCGTGTCTCGATGACGGCGACTAGACGTTCCAGGCCGGAGGTGGCCTTTTGAACGTCGGTGGGGGTGTATGGATGCCACCTCCATGGACGTACAATGACTGGGCCGCCAATGTCACCGTCATCAGACTGTGTAATCGGAATTATTGTGACTTTGCCTTCGTCTAACATCTCCAAATAGCCCTGCAGGATGTCTTCCAGGGGCAACCAGCTCCAGTGGTGGTAACAAATGTCCACGGCCTCGTTAAAGTTTGGGATGAATGTAGCAGTAGAGGTGTGGAGATCAAAGCTAGACAATTGTTAGAAGAATTCAAATGCAGCAGAGGGAAGAGTTCAGGTACGCAAGGCCAAGTGGATCGTCGCAAGTCCAATATGAGGACGTGTAGAGTAGAACATATCGGTTTTTCTCGGCGATGTCTAGAATGCTCCCCTCTAGCATCAGTTCCGCGGAAGCTAGCCCGCCAAGGTAGTAGAAGAAACAATGAGGAGTTCGCGAGATAAAGCATCTAGGTTTCAAGTAAGCCCGCTTCAGGAATTCGATCAATGAGGGACTGAGTTCGTTGGCTAGTTCTGGGGACGGCGCATGACGCTCCCACCAGGTTTGCGGTTTGATCCAGTCGCGTTCACTTTCGGTCCAGCCGCGACGCATTATCTCATTATGAAGGTCGGCGCACCGTTGGTAATCCATTGTAGAAGAGGATTGGGTGGCTGGGGAGAGATAGAACGAACGTTCAAGGAGAAAAGGGGGATGGCTGGCTCGGAACGGGTTTGGCTCATCTCCAATTCGTTAGATGGGGTAGTGTCTGGATATCAGAGATACATCAACCTGACGATCAGCCTTGATCTATGGTGCAGGTTTCTTTTAGCTCAAGGTGTGTGCTTTGCATACAAACGTCCCGATTGGATATACTCTTGAGAGAGGAAGTTGATTATGCCTACAGTTTCACCTCATACATCATTCCTAATCTTGCCATACTCAGGCAAAGCCCACTTGACCATCCACTCTGACTCGAGGATCTCTTGGGTCGTTGGACGATCCTCAGGTCTGAATGACAGCATAGGCCGTAGCATATCAAAGATAGCGGCCTTCTCGCTCACATCAACCAACGGCATCCCTTCATTCTGCCTGGGCTCTTGCACACTATCCTCAAACCGATCGTTCCAAGACCGGAAAGGGTTACGTTTCAGTGGCGTGCCATCCTCTGAAAAGCTTTCATGTCGACCCTCCCACTTCCTCCACCATTCAGGCGGCAGGATACCAAGAGTATCGACCTGCTCACGGGTCATGTAGTCAGTCCTCCGTCGCGAGAAACCCTTCGAACAGTGGCCGCTGGGCGATGATAGACCATATAGTGCAGGCGAGAATCCAAATGTCCGATGCGAAAGACAAAGGCTTATCTGGTTTAAATCGAACCTCGGGAGGACGGAGAATCAGCGGCGCGCGAGATTCATATCTCAGTTCTTCCGGGTATGGAAAGGCTTCGCCAAATCTGAAAGTAAGATGTGCGCCTCTGCAAACTTGATGTCCTCGCTTGCTGCCCCTAGCCATATAGGCGCGATGCCGTGGGATGGGACACCCGGGGGAAGCGGCTTGCCGTCGAAAAGAACCACCGGTCCAAGCTCCGGGGCGCCATACTTCGCATAAATTTGCTCAATTATAATTTAATCGAAATTATGGGGCACCTTAAGAAGGATATTGCCTAGGTGCAGGTCTCCATGGACTATCCCTTGGGCATGTACGTAATTCACAACAACGACAAGTTGAGCGGCTAATGAGCGGGCGAAATCAAGCTGGAAGAGTCGGATCCACGAACCGTCTTTCACTTGGGAGAGACTAGCCCTCGCTGATGTGGTAACATAGCAGGCATGACTGCCGTTTGGGCCGTGGACGGTAAACGTGTCTAGGACGGAGGGAACCATTTCCTTTGCAGGATTGTGGATTGAAAAACGAGGAGATTCGAGGGCGGATATAATGTCCACTTCCTTTAGGTTCGAATTTGCTGTGCAAACCTTCACTGCCACATATTTATGGGATTGTTCATCACGGGCCAGCCATGTAGTTGAATAGGAGCCATATCCCAGCTTATGGACAACTTGGTATCGACCTTGGAAGTGATCTCCGATCTTTATCGGGTGATAGCCGCCTTTTTGGTAATTCTCAAGCCTCTCGACACCTTCAAGAGGCTCATAGAGCAGATCATTGGTCTCCTGGCAGTTGAATGCGGTCATGCCGTAAGCGCGATGAAGCAGGGGTATGCGCCCTTTACTGAGAGGAAATCGCGCTTGGGCCGTGTAGACCTTGGGAGCAATGACCGAACGGTTAATAACAAGAGTTTAAACATTGCCCTATCATGGTTTCGACCAAGGAGAACAGAATAACTGGCCTCAGTCCAGTTGCAGTACACGAGGTGAGTGGGTACAAATCGCGGCGCGCGACACGCTACGCGTTCAGGTATACATTGGCTGTACGGCGTTGATCTCGTCTACAAGTACTGCCAGATCATGCAACAAACCAGAAAGTACCAAGGCTACTAATATTTTCAGTCTCACGGAGCATCTCAAGGACTATTCCGCAACTATAGGATGGTCCCAAGGCTAGGAAGATCACATATTTATCCTGACAGAGCCCTGCTGTAGCACGCCTAGTCTAAGATAACTCCTGTTGCAGGAGAATCAAAATTGATTGGAGGTATCATTATCTCACGCGTAATACTCATAACTCGTGGGCTATCTCATTATAAGTCTTTCCGTTAATACCCAGCTACTAGTCCATGCTGTCTCTTCCGAGATTTTTCCAAGGAGGTACCGAACCTTCGCACAGGCTAGAGTTATAATCTTAATGTAGGGGGCAGGGGTGGTTACACTCCTCGGTGGTTCTGCTATAATAAGTTATGTTTATGAGGGCTTCCATGGCTTTTGGTACCTCAACGCGGCACTATTCGGTGCTTCAACGATTTGCTTCGCATTCATGTACAACCCTCCTCCGCGCATCATGCAAACCACAATGACAACAAAGCAGAAACTACAGAATCTGGACTAAGTTACGTCCGCCCTATTAGCTACTAGGATAATTGGTTTTGTCATGGCCTTGTCATAGACAGATAACCCCTACCCCTGGACCGAATCTCGCGTGTTGACCACATTCATCCTTGGTGGTATTCTTCTTGCTCTCTTGGTTGTATACGAGACGTTTGTCAAAAGAACGGCATGTTCTATCACGACCTTTCCAAGAATGATCACGATTTCGCCTGGCTTCTATTCTGATGTTTGCCGAGGGAACCGCTTCCTTTGCTGTGAATACGTACTTTCCCATGGAGATGACCGTTCTGTTTGAGACCGACCTTGTACGAGTAGGGCTGCGGTACTCTACTGCCTTCTTCGCATTGATAGTCGCAGTAGTCGTTATCTTAATCATTGTGGTGAAGAAGAAAGCAATCCGATGGCCTCTTGTGGCATCGTTCGTCTTCCTAGCCCTTTTCTTCGGTACGACTCTACGAATTCGCACAGCAGCCACTAGACTGACCTCTCACATCCTTGGTGGCAACGGCTTCCCTCTCAGATTCAACCAAGATATGGGGATATACGGTCTTTCTCGGAGCTGGGTTGGCCATCTGCCTCACTGCCACCGTTCTCACCCCTCGCCCCACACAAGCTGTTAGCTGTTGGGATATTCTAACCGGTCCTGATTTGTTGAACATTGAGGTCATGCCATACGAAATGTGGAATATATAGCTTTTTATATTGCAGTAGATTTCACGCTTCACCATGGAGTTGCCTGAACTGATACGTACACATGTACAACTCTGAGACGTCTAGCTCATGCGGAAGTTCTCCATTCGCCTTGGTTGATCTTCCTGGAATCCCCTCCTCATTGCATGTTTCAAGGCGGTCCAGCGGCCTGCCGCCGCCCAGCGAAAGACCTGGCTGCACAGCCTGCACTAACTTTTGGCAGAGGCGCTCTGCACACTGATCTCTGGAGATATTGTAAGCACCAATGGAATGCTCACCCTGGTTGGGTATACGCGGGCTTACGAAGAGGCCATAGCCCCCAAACATTTGGAAAAGTACTACGTGGTGCTACAAATTACATATAATCCTATACTGCGCTTGACAATAAGTTCTATTCCTGGCGATGCTTACGACACTGGAGCAGAGTTGGAACGAGTATAGCAATCTACTGGTAGGCCGCCAGCAGGGCTTTTCAACGTCCGTGATGGTTAGAGCGACCCTTCAGGAACAAGCCTATGAACAGCTAAGATCATCCTTAGTCTGATGTAAGACAACAATCACGCTCAGACCCTCTACCCTTGTATTTGGCCGTTAGCTGCAAAGCACCCTTGCTAACACCAGAAGATGGTATCCTGCTCAGGCTCATGCCTGTCAGCTCCTGTGCCTACCTAACGCTATTCTAATTTGCCAGCATGGTTCACGATTGGGTTCTGCACCAAATGTTATGTCAACCCAGGCTATGCTACGTAAGCCGTTAATGGCCTGGCTGGATTCTCTCAGTCTCCGATCTATATTCTGTTCGGAGGCTCGGAGCTTTGACCAAAGTAATGTGCACAGCATTCCCCTCTCATCAGCCAAGTACCCTCTACTTTGATGGAGCAAGCAAGGCCCAAAAAGCATAAATACTTCGCCATAACCCTCGATATTTCTTGATTTTTGCTCATCATCGCACCATCTGCAATTGATTGAATCACTCTATTCCCGACCATCTTCCTCTATTTCAAATAAACACCTCACTCAAAATGCGCTTTGTTGCCATCTTCGCGGTCCTCCTGGCCGTCGCCACTGCCGCCCCTTCCACCCCTCCTCTTAACAAGCGTCAGCAGGGCGATAAATGCCGTGTATGACTTTCTTCCCTTCTCCCTTACAGAAGATTAGAGAGCGTCGTGGTTGAAATGCTGATATAGGTATAGATGATCGACTACCCTGACGACTGCCCAGCCCATGGGCTTATTTTTTGTGATGGTTCCGGCGGGGTTCGTATCTGCTGCGTGTGATTCCCCCTTTACTACCCAAGCGATTGTTATTAAGAGTAACTTGCTCATCCGCTTCCAGACTTGGCAAGCCTAGGGTGTCTGTAGCGTCTCTCTGTCACGGGGTGGGCGGGACATAGTGGTTGGAAAGGACATAGTGGTTGGAAAGGGAGGGTAACTTTCCTATTAGTACACTCATTTCTTCCAGCAAATAAGAGCTCTCTTTCGCCCGTGGAAAGCAGTAAAGGGTAAAGACCATGTTCTCTCTACTAAGTCCGCACAGTAGAAGCGGGTGGCCGTTGAATAGCCGTCACCACAGTCCAGAAAGCTTCGCACTTATGTAGTCCCGTACATTTACCTACTTGACCACGTTGGGTGTGGCGGCGTGAGCAAGGATACCTGTTTGTTTTCTGTCATCTCTAGCGAAGGAGATTGATCTTAATCTACAATGGCAACGGAAGTTATTCTCAACCATACCTTTAGATTTTCTCTTAGGATCCGGAACAAAAAAGCCGGAAGACGTGTACCAGAGTTTATGGGACTAGGAACAGCCATCAACCTTTATATATTGCTGTTTTCCCTGGCAGTTCGAGCTTGCTTAAAGCACTCACAGTAATCTCCACGCTCAGTATCCACCTCTTCCCGGCCTTCCCTGCTTTCCTTACCCTCTTTGTAATTCTACTTTGTCCAGCAAGATAGTACCTACCAGGGGATTCTAGCTTCTAGTTCGTCATTTTGATTTCGCAGGAGCCAGCCAGAACTCTTCATGTAGGGGCATCGCCTACGGGCTACAAGTCGACTTCTGTTAAGCTTGAAAAGTCTTATGAAGATGGAGATCTGGAAAATGATTAGTAGCACTGATTGTAATTACTGCTGGCCCTAAGCTACCATGAATGAAATCGGAAAGACCTGCCGAATCAGCCCACCCGAGCAACTTGGGCATAGGGAAAGTGATTCCGATGCATTTTTATCTCTTGTGGCAGCTCGATGGGTATACCTTCCGTATCCTAGCAGCGTCTCTCTACTTAAGGCGCCTTGTCGCATTGCCATACACATTCCGTTAAAATCAACAACTACAAAGTCAGCCGCATTGGAACGATTCCGCCCAGACACCAGGACTAACAAAAATGGCCGACTCCGCTTTAGCATCAAATTTATTCGCCGTCAAGGGGATTGTTGCGGTTATCACTGGTGGCGGTAGTGGTATGCTGACTTCTATATTATCAAATTTGGTCGAAGTATCAATCTCTAAGCCCTGGATTAGGGCTCGGTCTCTTCATGACTCGCGCACTCGCATCCAACGGCGCAAAGCGAGTCTACATCCTCGGCAGGAGAAAGCACGTCCTTGACCAAGCCATAACAGATCTGGTCCGTCAAACCCATCTACAGTACCCTTTCCCCTATCTAACCAGGACCAGGGCTTCGACAACATAACCGCAATCCAATGCGACGTAACAAACCCCGAATCTCTCCTCACGGCAACAACCCTCATCAGATCCGAAACGGGCTACATAAACCTCCTAATCGCGAACTCCGGCATCGCCGGGCCCTCAGGCACCGTCCCGCCGAACTCATCCATAGCCGATCTCCAAAAAACCCTCCTGAACATCCCCATTGAAGAATTCACGAATACCTTCCACGTCAACACCTCCGCGGTCTTCTATACCGCAATCGCATTCCTCGACCTCCTCGACATCGGGAATAAGAATGGTAGCTACCCCCCGGCACGAAGCCAGGTCATCGCCACAAGCAGCATCGGCAGCTTCAACCGCCGAATCACGGCTGGGTTTGCGTACGGCGCAAGTAAGGCTGCCACGACGATGCTGATGAAGGTGCTGTCGACTTATCTTGTGCCGTGGAGGGTTCGGGTCAATGTACTTTGTCCGGGGTGTATGTTTCTGTTTCCTTCTCTTTCTCCACGTCCTTTGCTTACCTCGCACTCTTTATCCCTCTCATGTGTAAGAATCAACATATACTGATAATCATCTAGTATTCCCAACAGACCTAACAACAAACCTAATTCACGGAACAGATCCAACGGTTGAAGGTGCGTTTCCGCCTGAGCAGATCCCGGCTGAGCGCGCGGGGACGCCGCAGGATATCATGGGGCCGTTGCTGTATCTTGCGTCGAGGGCTGGGGCTTACTGTAATGGGAACTGTGTAATTACGGATGGGGGGAGGTTGAGTGTGACGCCGGCGACTTATTAGGATTGTGGTGCGCATGATAGACTTCGCGGGCTCTACTTCGGTATGGACGAAGAGGTTAGCATGGACTATGAGACAGACGAAGGTTAACATTGGGGGCTTGGATGCATATTGCGATCATGTCTCAACAGTAACTCAGCTATCCATACATAGTAAAGTCTCGAGAGGCGTTTGCGTAGATAGGCTTGCTGGTGATCTAATGAAGTCCGATGACTTGCTTGCATAAAGTACCCTTAATAACTTAAGCCAATCGCTTACTATCTATACAACCAATCTTGAATCACCCCTTAATCAACCTCGCTAAATATATTAATTAATTGCGTCACTGGGCCTTGTTGATATCAGCCCCACATTCGCCAGATAACCTTAAGCAGCTAAAACAATCCACCCGCTCTGATTGGTGGGATAGACAGCCGGTTGGGGTTTCGATCTTGTTCGAAAAACACGTCTGCCCCTCGCGAGTTGCGCCCTGCAGCCCGTGGGATGGATTGTGACTGCGCGCATTTCCGAGCGATGCGGACTCGAAAGTGTAGCCGGTGCCATGCCCTGGATGACCCGAAACTGCTGCAACATCAGCTGTTTTGAAGCTCTTATTGGAATTGCTGGGCTCCGTGGATACCCGACCCTGCAGATCTGGCTTCGGAAAAGTTGATCTGTCAAGTTGATGTATCACCGGGGCGTTGTGAACCGGCGTTGGGGGGTTGGGGGTGGTGACCCCTCCTAATTGAGGAGCTGTCGGATCGCCTCCAGCAAAGCAGCGCGAAGAAATTTTGAGAATTGGTGAAGTTGTATTATCTAGATTGTTCATTGAATAATATTGTAAAACATTGACGTGCGAGATTCATGACACCTCCTCTACTCCAGACCCTGAACACCATCCAAAACATCCCCTCGACCTTTTTGTAACCACCCACTTAACCCTTGGTGAGGTTGTAGATCTTCTGGATATCCGCCAGCATACCCGGGAAATCAATCTTCAGATCCCGAAGCAATCCATCCTTCAGGTTAAACACCCAGCCGTGAACAATCGGGTACTGATTCTCCTCGTAGCTCTGCTGCACAACAGCAGTCTTGATAACGCTGCGGCAAGACTCAACAACGTTCAACTCGACAAGGCGGTTGAACCGGGCCTCGTCGTCCTCAATCGCATCCAGCTCCTTCTCATACAGTCTGTAGACGTCACGGATGTTTCGCAGCCACGGGTTCAAGATTCCCAAGTCTGTAGGCGTCAAGGCGGCCTTGACACCTCCGCAGTTGTAGTGGCCGCAGACGACAATGTGCTTGACCTTCAGGTGGCGGACGGCGTAGTTGATCACGGACATGGAGCTGAGATCGATGGTAGGAACAACGTTGGCGATGTTGCGGTGGACAAAGACCTCGCCGGCGTCAAGGCCCATGATTTCGTTCGCGGGGACACGGCTGTCACTGCAGCCGATGTACCTGTCGAGTCACCGGATTAGTTTTCATCCCTCAATTGCTTTTGCTGGAGTGAGAACGTACAGATAATCCGGGGCCTGCCCGGCAGCAAGCTTCGTAAAGAACTCTGGGTCGGAATCTTTCTTTGCGGCTACCCAGGCGCGGTTGCTCTCGAAGATCTTGTCATGGCTCTGCTCGAGGTAGCGCACGACGGCAGCTTGGTCCTTGGCGTCAGGCATCTTGGAGTGGGTGCAGTATGAGTTTGCAAGGAACTGGGGACGTTGGAAGGCCGGAGGGGTTATCAGAGGACGGAGGGGTAAGCGGGTGGTCAGTCGGCGCAGCATGCTGGTCTCAGGTCGTCCGGGGTCGCAGCAGCTTTAAGAAGGGCCCGCGGAAGAAGATCTGCCTCTGCCCGGCCTCACGTGACTGTCTACCGGAAGGCCTTTTTGGGTTTCTCCTCTTGCTTCATCTCTTCATCTCTTCATCTGCATGATCCATCACGCTGTCACCACCACGGAGGTTGTTGACCGGGCGAACATGTGGGGTAGAAAGATGACTGTTTCATCATGTTGGACGAAAGCCTCTTAATCTCGCCTGTGAACGAAACCATCAGCACACATCTCCATTGATCATCTTCACTTTTTTCGAACCCTGTCCCTCGCTGTAATTTCGGACCGCAGAAAAGCAGCCGACCATGCAGCTACTCGTTATCGCATTCGTCCACTCATGAGCAATAATTGTTCAGGGTCCGACTCCGAGTAGAAGCTGACCTCCGCATCGCTCTGCACCAATTACTTCGCGAAGACCCCAATCGCACAAACTGGGCTGCGAACCTGGACCAATTCGGAGGCCCGTTGAGCTTCATGCAAGGACTCGATTAACCCTAAGATCTTTGTCGAGGAATATATCGACCTAGCACTTGCGCACGGGATCCTGGTCGAACTGATATGCCACATGATACCCTGGTTCTAATGTGTTCAACCTCGTAACGAATCTATGAACGGCGACACTGAAGGCGTCAATTGTTGGCCTACTTCGATGAAGGCGGGTAAAGTTTTCCCGTCCATCACTTGCAGGACCGTTGCCAGAAATTTCCATCATTAAACAACTCTATAATTATAACTGCAACAATATCTCCCCAGAACAAACATCAAAGCAGACGACGAGCATCACCATGCTGGTGATGATGATAATGCCTCTTGAGCTTCGTCTTGACATTCGTCGCGTTCCCCTTCATCTTCAAACTCTCCCACCAGTCGCTCGTCCCACGCAGAGGATCTCTATCCTCCGCAACCTCCTCACAAACAGTCCCTGAATCACCCTCTCCAAGCGGTCCCTTGATCGCGAAATAATCCCTCTTCGTCGGATCCTTCAGCATGTACTCGGCGGCTTCCGGCAACCACCCGTTGATGAAGTCCCCGTGGCTACAGAACGAGTTTCCGCAAGCAAGCTCCAGCGGCGGCTCGCCCTCCCATCCATCAGGAATAATCTCGCGCAGGTCGTAGCGAATAGAGAACCGCAGACGCGGGATTCTGTACATGCCATGGGGGCAGCGGTTCTCGCCATATCCCTCGTACCAGTCCGGATTCTTGGAGTACGCAGTCTCAAATGTCTCTGGATTCGTGCAGTCCGGGAAGAGCAAGAGGGTCTGCAGATGCGTATTGCACGTCTTCCTCGGAAACGCAGCAGTATGCTTCTCGTCATCCGACGGACCATGCTCGCAGAACCATGTTATCCCATTATCCGAGGTGAGATGCTCGGGCGCTGTAGCCGTGGCATTTCCTGCAATTACCTGGAAGTTCTCCGGAAAGGGGATCTCAGCCTCATTCATGAACTCGTAGTGCGCGCTGAACCGGAAGGGGACGATCAGCTCGTGGGTTTGGTTCGCTGGGGCGGACTGGTTGACGTGGAAGAGCGTCGGGATCCCTAGAGTTTCTCGTCAGTTTCATCCGCATTGAGAGGGAAGAGAGCATACAGTAGACGGAGAAATCGTGAGGATTCCTCGCAGTCGAACACCCCTCGCGCAGTTCAGCAGAGGTCGAAGCATTGACATTCACCGCATCGGAGCCAAAGAAGCTATGCATATGGCTCACATACTGACCGGGAAACACCAGCGGGTCAATATTCTTGAACATGAACCAGTCCACTGTCGTAACTGTGTATGCGTGAGCGGTTCCAGCCGCGAAAAGCAGAGAGAAGCTGCATTTTGCCTTGTCTTGCCGAGCACGTCAAGCTTCAAAACAAGATCAACTTAACTGCCATAAAACCCCGATCAATGGCATTGGCTTTTATACGTTCGAAGTGCGTCCTCCCGCAGTCATGGCGATAAAAGCTCGGCGATTGGCAATCGGAGAACCATGTTCTGAAGACTTCGCCGTTACAGAGATATTAAACCGATTGACGCTGTTCCCACCATATTACGACGCTCGATCCTGGCGGTTCGCTAGCGAGGGACTCCACTCCCCACCTGTCCGACTGTCAACCCCGTGTTTTAGATTAAGGGGTCCAGCGGTTACGGAGGGCTCCAAGGCAAACTGCAGAGAAACTGTTTGCTTAGCCTTGAGCTTTAGCTATTGAGTTGCGGGTCGGAGCTTGCCCTGGAATCTGAGAAGCAGTCGACGTCCCCTTTTGGTTGGAACTCAGAGTTACCGGAGCACTCCTTCCATCTCTCTGGGCTACTAGTCTTCACCATTATGCGTGAGGCAGCCTCGACCTTACCTCATTTCCAAGCCGCTTGAGACGCCAAGGATCTGACTCTTCTCTCGTCCATGATGCATCAAGCTCGAATTTGGAGCTCGAACCTTGAGATACCGTCTACTAAACCCGGATCCTTACATGATTTTTCGGCACACTTTGTCTAACCGACCTCAGTGGCGTGTTTTAAAATGTCCCTTTGCTAGCCTTGTTCAAAAGCTACCCAACAGCTGCCACTTCTACCATGACACGTCTTGTCAATACCGTCAAGTCTCAAGTAGAAGCAATGACAAGTAAACCCGTACCATATACGCATCTTCCCCAGCACAACCCTGACATATTGTCTGCCGAACTCGTCCCATCCTCTATATTCGACTACAATTCCCTAAAGGCTGTCCCTAACTACCAGATTCAATGCCACTACATCACGCCGGGCATCTTATTCTCACTCTCAACGAGTTGCTTAACCAATTATATCGTAATAGTATCTTTTTGCACATGTATATAATCAAATTCACCCCGATACCCCACAAGATGCACTCAATCAGGACTATGACATTCCAGTGGCCAAAGGAGGGCTGATAACGAGTGCGGTCCTGAATGACTACTGCCACTTCATCAATGGATTCCATCTCGAGCTTCCATACCGGGGAGCCTCTCAGCGTGCATCCCGAGGACAAGGCAGTTGTCCTCAGGGAGGCCGCAGCAGTCCCTACCACGCTGGGTTGTCGCGTGGCTTATGGATGGTCATCGTGTTGGAAAAGCTGGTAACCTTTAGACTGAAACCCTATACCTGCGTTTCAGTACTAGGAACCAAATAATAGCAAGCACGGTGGTGAATACTAAACAAGAACATGGTATGAGGTTTGAAACAATATGTTACTGGTTCAAATTGTTCCAACAGGAAAAAGACAAGAATTAGACCCCTACTCCCTCTCCAAGACGAGACTCAGACTATGGAAGAAAATACTAAGAACCATCCAAAACTAAAAGGCTTTGAACATTTACTTTGCCAAATCCACACCGGCGCAATAGGTTCCGTCCACCGTGGGAAGGAAGCTCAGCCACAACCATAACATGCAATTTCTCACTGGTTATGCCAGCCATTCCCAGTAGCTGCAATACCGCACATATTGTATTTCCTGTGGCAAGGACATCATCCACTATCACCACAAACCCATCTTTCAAGAGCAAATTGTCTTGTATCTCGATCTTCTCTTCAGTCAGATTACTCGAGGACGAAATATGCGAAATGGACTTGGTCATGGAAACAGTGGGTGGGGGAAGTTTCCCAGCTTTGCGAATCAGCGCCAAGGGCACGTTAACCCGAGAGGACAGCCCCGTCGCAAAAGCAAAGCCCGCGGCCTCACAGCAGGCTATATGATTGACTTTAGACCAGTCACCGGTGAAGTGAGTTTGAAGTAAGGATGTGCATAAATTCAGGCCATTGCCCTGCTGTGCAATACCGAGCACGTGGCGAAAATTGATGTTGGGGCGTGGAAAGTTAGGTATGGTGTGAACCATGCTGTTTAGTTGTTGAAGATCATCGTGCAAGAGGGGGAGCAGGTAACGCTTGGCTAGGTTCTCCGCCGCCTCGGTTCCGGCCATATCATTGTTGAAGATCAGACTCGGGCAGTGATGCAAGACCGACTGGTTGGGCATTTCAATGGTATGGAGCTTTCCGTTCTTGCTTTCGCCGCTATCATCAGTGCCAGCATGGCGGCCCCGACGAGATCTCCGTGTCTCTTGGCTCGCTTTAACATGAATCTCAATGAGCCGACTTTCTGGCACAGATTGCGAAAACGCTGCGACGGGCGCCCTGTCTCTCAATCCTGTGATTAGCAGCACATGCACACCTACAGCATTCTGCACCACGCTCAAAAAATGCTCCTCTGGCAATCGAGGCCGGTCCCGAACCTGGTCCTGAAAAAACTCTGTCAACGCTGATCGGTGTTGCTCTTTATATTCACGGTCTCGAAGTAGACGATCCACGTCCACCCCGGTAGCCGCGGCGTATTCTCGCTTAGTTACATCACTGATGCTGACCACGCGCGCCGTGAGGTCCTTGCCCGAGGCAATGAATGCGGATGCCCAGAGGTTCGCACAATAATCCTTTCCGGCGCAGCTTTCACCTGTGACAAGAATAATAAGGCTGGGCATCATTGAAGCTTGGAGGATCGGGCACGCATAAGCCAGCACAGTCTGCGGATCAAACTTCCGCTTCAAACCGGCTAGGCGTGGACCGTTCGGTCTGAAGGCCTTGGCCGCCAGAACGACATCTCTTGGGTCCGGACCAAGGTCTGCACCATATACTCCCTTGCTTAGAGGTAATAAATCTCTGGCAACCTTGTATACCCACTGTATAGTACAATAAGCAACATATGTTTCATCTTGCTCGCGGAGCCAGACACCAGTCACCACGCAGGCGAAATCCCAGTCTCGAGAACCAAAAGCCGTGTTGTCGGCTGCTATATCACAAACTGCCTTGCCACCATGCAATAGATGGATATAACAGAGTGGAGTTGGGCGAGTGCTAATAGCTGCCATCAGAATGCGGACAATACTCTCTGATCCGATGTTCCTCAAGAACAAACATCGTTTGAAGGAGGAGGTTTTGCTGCCGCCATGGCCCCCGTGCATCCCTGTCATGTATATCTCGGTGTCAAACAAGCCAATTCCATCCACAATTTTCAAACTGCTTTTCGACCCCAGTATTGCGTTCAAGCGTGTGGTTGCGAGAAGGGTGGGGTTGGTGGTGGACATAGTGGTACCAGATTCGAACATGGTCGCGCCAAGGTGCAGCCTGTCATTTTCCCAGTACAGATACGCGTCTGCAGAACAATTTTGAGGAAGTTCCTTGACAGCGACTTCATTGAAATTGGTGAGCATATGGTGCGCTTCAACGAAATTGTTTAGAGTGATTGTCCAGTGCCGAACCGAGTACGAGAGAGCAGTATAAGCCTTAAACGTTACACTGATGACAATACCAATATTGGTTCCAGCACCTTTCAACGCCCACAAAAAGTCGGCTTCGTTTTCCGGAGACATAGCACCCGGAGGCCAGTACGGGTCTGGTACCTGACCTATGCAGAAGACTTGGCCGGAGTCGACACTGACTATCACAGCGCCAACAATAGCATCGCATGAAAGCCCGTATAGCCTCGACAGGTGGCCAATTCCGCCTTGCAGCCAAAGCCCCGCGCCTACACTTGGGCGGGATCCTATGGGCACTGTCAGGCCAGCCTTCATACCGTGGCGAATAATTTCCCCGGTTGTACAGCCAGCCTCGACGACAATAAATGAACCGGAGTTAGGCCCATGTTCTTTTTCATCCTTGGCAGCCCGATGAATGTGTACTTGGTTAAACGCGCGCATATCAATTGAAACAACACCAGGCCAGAGACACTGGCCACTGTGACCTCCACCCAGGATGGCCAAGCCGACATTATGTTTCAAAGCCCACTGAACACACTGTTGCACATGCTGAATCTCCGTCGGCTGAAAGATTGCGGCCGGATGATAGGCGTTGGCCACGCGATTCTTGACAGTCTTATCCCCTTTCAATAAAGGCACCTGCGCTGCCAGCTCTGGCAGCATGAGCGCATGTTTAGTGAATGTCATCATGGTATCGGGTGAGCTGAATATGAGACTGTCTGGATTGGCATCCTCACAGCGACTTAAGGCACGGCACACGTCACGCCAATCCACTTGAACTGCGCTATCTACCTCCACATCCTGCATGGTGAAACCAGCAACAAAAGAGGCGAAGCATTCCAGCTCCTGGTCATTATTAGGAACACTGATAGCTCCCTCTGGAAAAAAAGCCGTTTGATGGCATATCAATCCGTCAAGTTGTAATGTTCCTTCACGATGAAAGACTATCACCAAGCCCCCCTCAGGTCGCTCGGCAATCATATGCAGTGCTTGCTTGATATATGCAGCTTTGGGCTTCATACCATACAGGCTGTGGCAGAATAGAATGACATCGAATTTGTTGTTGCTCCTTGTGTTGTGCTCTAAAACGAACGGAGTTTGATAGATGGAGGGCTGGCTTTCTAGGTGGGGAAACGGAATCTCCATATGCAAATCTCGACATAGCCATTCTTTGATCCTTGTGGCAAACACGCCGTTGGGCTCGAGTGCAGCATATTTCTGGATTTTATGTCTCATATGGTCTGGTAGATATCCGAGGACACTCCTCGGACCGGGCCCGATTTCGAGGACTGAGATATGGTTACGTGACGTAAAAACTGGGACAAGGACCTGACAAAGCTGGGGGATAATGAAGTCTCGATAGGTGATATCTCCTAGGCCACGGAGTAGAATTTCATAACCGGAGCTGTACTGTGCATCAGACAGAGGCTGCGTCAAGGATGGTCTTGTTGCTCTGGACTTGTCCCTCAGAGCCTGTTTGAGTGAGCTTAAAGTCGCCATTCTTAGTCCGGTATTAAGGTGTCAACAACAAAATTGATTTCTATGCGTCGGAAGGAAGTGTTCCAGCTGATTTGCAATGAACTGTGCGGCAAAAGTAGAAGATTGTCTGAGAGGTATGATGGTTCCGTTGGACCACCCTTGGTATTAGGTACGTGTTATATTTCTTTCAGCATCTAGTCACATCCGATATATATTCAAACTTTTCGGGCAGAGTGCAGTGAGTGTACATAAACTAAGCACCATTGGGAAGCACAGCATTTGTGCAAATTTCTATTGGCAGTGTTTGGACAGTAGAGCACAGGACTTAACTACACCCTTCTGGAATCATACACGCTGAGTTTAGTCTGGTTCTCAATTGCCTCAACTTGCGTGGCTGATTTGTCAAATTCTAGACCGCTAGTATGTCTTGATCCAAGCCGTTACGCTTTTCCCAGGTCACCTTCATTTTTGCAGAAAAACTCAGAGGAGGCTATTGGTTTCAGGGCAGCAATTGGATAAGCTCAGCTCCAGAGAGTCGCATACCCTAACACAAAACGGCGACCGTGCTCCCTCTATTGCCCAGTGGGTTCGCATACTTTCTACGGGATCAAAGCGACAAATCTATTCTAATTGATAACACAGAACTGAACGTGGTGAAATCTGGACGAATGGCAATCGTCAGAACTCTTACTGAATGAAGAGCTGACTAACATGTGATTGATTTGATATCAGAGCTGCAATCCTATAGAATCACAGAGAGTAGGCTAGAATCGGAGCTATCTATCGCCTTGAGTAAGCCAAATCTGTTCCGGACCCTTTGATAGGTGAATCTGATCATAACTTGTGTCTCAAGGAGGGGGCCGGGGGGTGGGGGGTTTGAGGTGGGCAAAGGTATATGCGTCCATTTTTCCTTTTATCAGGAGGGCGTCAACCCATGCATCCGATTTAATTGAACACAGAGGGTTACCCAGATCTGCAATGTAACCCGTCTTCTGTTGGTGAAGGTAATTGATCACCAGCGAGGAGACTAGGATAAACACACCTCGGGTTGTCTGCGAAATGAGTTCAGAAACATGTATGTTGTGCGACTGCTGCTAGATGAAATTGTTAATACTTATCATAAGATAGATCATAGAAATGCTAGCTTGTAGATCACTATACCGGCCAAATAACCAGGTCGGATTCGTACTTCACTACAAGCTCCATCACTTCTATGGTCACTAGGAGGAACTGTATTTCAGTCAATAAGATTGAAACACAACATGAAGCCGAATGGATAACACGGACTTTGTTTCTAGCTCTCATGTAGCCAGTTCAGAGCACAATCATTCTAGGCTTTTCCTAACATTGGGTTTGCCAACACAGAGTTGGCGTAAGCCTCGATCTCAGGCGATTCTAACCAAACTCCGCTCGAACAGCAGGTCCTAACACCAGGCCAGCCGATCTATATCCTATCTGGGGAAATGCTCTCTTGCAAAGCAAGTGCTAAAGCACATGATGACATTATACGGGGAGCCAAGTGCGACAGCCAGAAAGCGAGGCCTCGAGTGACACCAACGAAGCTGAGCGTGGAACTTCGCTCATATTCCATTGCCATGCACAACGGCTGGGTGCCCACCGCTCCATAATGAGATTAGTATAATGCTGTGTATTCTCAGTTTGCCTGGTGCTGAGCTTGGCTTGCTGCTTTGGCAGACTCTGATCAGGCAAACCCTGCCATCTGTCGTTAGTGGGTTCTATGTTGCGGTCCAGACAGTCCAGAAGCTATGTCGCCCGTGCAAAATAGGAATTGATCGCTGACTCCTATCCTTCGCGTATGAAAGGATGACTGGAACGGTCTATCACATGGGAGCTGCAAGGAAGAAGGGTGGGCGATTTCCTAGAACAAATCGAATTATTAGGCGCTACACCGGTGAAAATGATGGAGCTTGATTTCACATATGTTGTCTATACTGCCATCTTAAGCTCAACATATCAAAGCTCATCCAGCATCCTATATTCATGACAAGCAAAATATCTATGAAAGTATTCGACACAATGGAAACCCCACTAGTATCCAGGGAAGACTCTCAGGGTTTGAAGGTGGAACGACTTTCCAGTGATACTATAGCTGCTAAAACCTTCCACGTCTCGGATAAGGAGGTACAATGCAAAGAGGAACATGCAAAGAATGGTGTGCTACTCACCCTTGTGGTATTGATTATTTTCACTAATAGACTGTGAAGCAGGAAGCTTCGGAACCGAAAAGATAGCGGCCCATCTGGCGTCTAATACCGAAAGAATGTTACGGTATCTCGGAGAGGATCCCACCCGTCAAGGCCTTGTCAAGACACCTGAGAGATACGCCAAGGCTATGCTATTCTTCACTAAGGGCTACAATGAGGATCTTCAGGATACTGTGAATGATGCTATCTTCGCAGTGGATAGCCGGGAGCTTGTGCTGGTAAAAGATATTGAGATATCTAGCCTTTGCGAGCACCATCTAATGCCCTTTATTGGAAAGGTATGATTCTTCCCGGGTGGTCAGTAGTTCTGTGATACTTACTGCTTCTAAAGGTTCACATAGGATATATCCCAGATGGCCGCGTTATTGGCCTCTCGAAGCTGGCCCGCATGGCTGAAATATTTGCTCGACGGTTACAACTTCAAGAACGCCTCACGCACGAGATTGCCTGTGCCATTGAGCGGGTCTTGGTTCCTTTGGGGGTTGGTGTGGTCATAGAAGCAAGCCACATGTGTATGGTCATGCGAGGCGCTCAAAAGTATACTGCCATGACGACCACTTGCTGTATGACTGGTGTGCTGGAGCATGACAGCAAGGCCAAGGATAACTTCCATTCACTTTTGAATCGGCGATGAAGCTTTTTGAGGGCCACTAGAACGTGACTGTAGCAGTTAGCTTTACAGTAATCTAAAAGCGTAGTCATATTCAGGAGGAACTCCCCTCTAAAGCTGTGTTTCGCTTGGTCCTCGCTCTATTGAAGGCATAAGCTCTATCAAGTGCCGATCCGCAGTGGCTCACTTTTGGACCTCGAACAAAAGTAACATATACGGCAGGCATCGCTAGACTAAGGGCTGTACACACTAGAGGGGAGGTTTGCTGTACCATTGAAGGGACTACGACGCAATGCAGTTTAGTCAGATTAGCCGTCGTTAACTAAACTATGACGCAGCAAAGCACCTAGAACTACCGACTAACATCAAAAGAACTTTGAAAGATTAATGTATTCCGGGAGAAGTCAAATGGTGACGCTTTGGCGGAATAAGTCAATGATGTGATAGTAAGTCTTGTTTGCCATACGATAAAAGGTGGAGCAGTAAGTAGGACACCGAATTGCCCTTGTACTGGCCAGAGGTAACTTGTAGGATCAAGGAATCTGCTCAGCAGCTGCTATATCAGAAAGGCATAGCATGGATAAGAGAGAGCTGGTATTGCAGCAGAGCTATTTGCTTTATGAGGCATTATTTGACGCTCACGCTATCTCAACTTTGACCAAGGATGCCACCAGGCGTCTCCAAACAGGCTTACTATCTTGCTCAATAGCTAGGGTGAATGCGTTCTCCCTGGCCATCTCGCCACGCACCGTTGTACCAAAGCCCGCATCACTTACTTCATGCGTCAACGTCCTGTGGCATCCGATAACGATTAGTCCAGCCCGCGCTCTTGTCAAGACCACATTCAGCCGCCTCAAATCATTCAAAAATCCAATTTCACCATGTGGATTGCATCGAACAGTAACAAAAACTACGATATCAGCTTCCCTGCCTTGAAATCCGTCGATGCTGGAAATAGTAGCGGAACTTGGAAGCGAGCCTCGGAGAATCTTGACTTGCCTTGTGTAGGGGGTCAGGATTGCGATTGATGTTGTATTTGACTCAGTAGCCGTCAGTAGTTGATAAACTTTTCTGCATAGTTCCGCTTGGCTGGTGTTGCCCTTTGACTGATACCCATAGTCCTCCGGTCCGGAGCAAGGAACGAAAACGCATCGTGCCAGGGGCTTGCCCGCTATATTTGGTTGCGAAGGCCAAGGGAAACTGCCATTAGGAAGTGGCCTATCAAGGCATGAAGCGTCAGCTCGGAGCTTGCTATCGTAGAATTCGCGCGACGCGAACTCGCTGATTTGCGAATGCATGCGATACTGAACATTCAGCATAACCTTGCTCAGCCTCCCATTAGTAGTCCCATAGTCTGTTGTATACAAACGCTCAAAGAGAGAAACCTCCAATCCCATTGTTTGAGCATATTTGCCTATTGTTCCGCGGAGCTGGACATGGTCGCCAACAAGGATAGCTCGGCGACAGCCCTTGCTTAAAGGAATAAGTGACATGGGCTCCGACTGCTGAGACGACTCGTCAATGAGAACAATCTGAAATTTTTCCTCTCGCAAAAGACCTAGCCCCGCTCCCGCGCATGTTGTGAATATTAGGCCGGCCTGCTGAATGCGGTCAACAGCCACACGTCTGATATCAGGATTATAGTTGAAATCTTTCCGTTCTACACAAGTATATTGGATCAGATCAGGGGATACTTTATGCATCTACAGGGGCATTAGCAGTCAAGAAGAATCTCCAGCTGGAATATTGACAACACGCAAGGTTTGGATAGCACTTACATTGGTAGAAACTCTGAGAGGCTGAATCCCTGACGAACCCGAAAACTGCAGATATCTCTTCAATATGTTATCCACCGCATTGTGACTGGGAGCTGTGACCAGAATGCGCTCTCCATGGGTTCTATGAAGCAGCTCCTGCAGGATGACAGCAACTGTTTGAGTTTTCCCAGTGCCGGGTGGGCCCCAGATACAGGTCAAATAGGAACTGAGAGAAGCCTGGACTGCCTGGTTCTGGCACTCATTGAGTTCAATTCGAAATTCATACTCTGAATCTCGATCAATATACCCCTGTATGTTCTCCTGGCCCCAGTCACCATTCACCAGCAGGGGGTACAAAGCGCATGCACTTGTCTTTTGTTCCATTAAAGTAACCAAGGAGTCCGACATTGCTTTGCTGGTGACAAAGGAGCCACAATGCCTCATTCGCCACCGTCCTTCTGCAACGTAGATAGGTGGGTAAGATAGGCAGCTGAAAGTGACTGTACCCGGCTGGGACGATTCTATGATGGCATCAAAGCTTGGACGTTCCGTTAAGAACACGTTTTCGGGGTATTTAGCTAGTTCAAACCGGACATGATCTCCAGCTGCCAAACGTTCGAGATTTGGGGCGTCTATGCGCCGATTGCAAGTCAGAAGTGGATTTGTAAGAGCCAACGAGCCTGGTTGAAATGTCCACAAGTCGTCGCGCGGGGCTTTTGCGCTCCAAGCCTCCTCGCTGTGGTCAATCGCAACCCCAAAAAGATTTCGGATAAAGTACTCATTTGCTGAAGGGGATTCGTCCAGTAACCGGTCGCTAGCCGGTTGGAAGCATTCCATGCAGACTGCTAGCATGTCTTCCGGTGATCTCAGCAGTAGACTGGCCGTCTCAACAAAGTTCCGGAAAGTTGCTAGAGCCACGTTATTGGCTTCGCAGGCTATATTGCGTAAGGCTTCTATTGCAAAGTCACCCACGTATCTGGCCGCCCGAAGAACTGATTTAAGTAAGTGCGGAATACGTGCAACAAGACGGCGATGTATCTGGCCTGGCAGATTATCCCTCCACGAACAGAGGCGCGAAAAGAAGATGACATTTGCAGGTGCGTAGTGCAGTCCTTGGAGAAGTCCTTCTAGCACCTCGCTAGGGGCAAGCCAATCCTCCACTGCACTGGCCGAGTTAAGGAAGTGGTTATAGATCTTTCCGATCAAACCACCCTCATTTAGCTCAAAACAGGATTGAAGGATTCGAGCAATGTTCGATTGCATCGATATCTGATCCAACTGAGAAAGGTCCCCTCTGGCTATCAAAGCGTGTATATCTTTCGGTTGTGAAGACCAATCTTCTGTGGCAGCCTGGGCAATTATGAGTTGGGGGGGCATCGTCTCAAAAAGTGGTATCGTTTCAAGCGTATCAATACTGAGCTCCCATTTATCTAAGGTTTGGAACGAATGCACATCGTTATTGCTGATCACGTATACTTCCTATGTCTTATGAGCTCAGTTGCCTCTTCATATCAAGAAACGGCGAGCACTTACTGCGCCTATGATTCCATGTCGGCGTACTGCGCCGATTTGAGTCCGGATGTTTTGGCTGAAGCGGTCTAAAGCAATACTTGCGGCCCAATCATGATTGGTGCCTTCCACGATGGTCTGATACCGCTGACGCGCACGATTTGCGTTACCTCGAACTTGGCGAAAGCGGCTGTCATTGGTGCCTAGTTGGCCGATCCAAATAAAGGTGTTCGCCCGCTCGCGGTTGTATAGCTGAAAAGTAGTCTGATTCAGATGCAGCCTGTAATCGTCGCTCGCCCTGAAAGTGCGATCACGGGAGTTGCCTTGGTCTTGCGTATGTGGAAATCCAAACACGAGCACCCTGTTCTGGACAGCAGCTTCTTGATCGAGCTCAATAAGACGTGAGATATAAACGGCAATGCTGAACCGATCGCTAATCCGCAGCACTAGCAGCTTCCGATGGAAGTGTGAGAAGGACTTCTCCAGGACCTCAAACAAATTTGCGAGTCGGTTCTCAAGGGAGAAGATCTTTTTCCATCGCATGCCGGGGTAATCGAGATGAAAAGGCTGTAGTTCGTGCGGTTGAAGGATATCAGATTCAAGGAGACCGTTCATGATCAGGGCCGGAAGTTCGATCTCCGTAGGCAGCTGTTGTAAAAGCCAATATTTCTGTTCTATAGCCAGTGCAGCAAGGTCAAAGTACGGTAGAAACTCCCTTAACTCGCCTTCTTTGGTCCGACGACACCACTCGTAGACAAGTCGGATCATGCAAAACTCCGAACAACTGCGCGGCTGACACAAGACAGTCTCAATCACCTCTCGTGGCTCTGATATTTCGAAATCCCGTCGTGCTGCATTTCTGCGCTGGGACTCTTTCTCTGCTTCTCGAAGCAGTATATTCAGTATAAACGATTCACGAACTTTCTCTTCCAGCGGCGGCAGTTTCTCCAACCTGTTAGGGATCTTTGTCCGGTTGCCGTCGACACATAGCGAATGAAGTCGATTTAGCTCCTGGCACTCACTACTGAGTGCACTGTTCTCTTTACGCATCGCCCATTCTAAGAAGAGGTTCTTAGTACGGGACAAATTAATGTTCGTATACTGGGCGAAATGTTCGATGCGGTCATCCACCGTAATTTTGTCAAGGGAGACAGGTAGCCGGCCAGCAGGATAATGTGCTGGTTCTGATAATCTAGCTGGAATGAGATCAGGATCCCAGCAGACGAAAACTATGATGTAAGCATTCTTCCAGGCAGCAGGTAGGCAGCTTCAATCACTCACAGGTATCACCATCAAGGTCCCCTCCTGACATCTGGTCTGCTGCTGGCCGGTCGCCCTGCACAGAAAACACCACACAATCCTTTAGATGTGAAAGCTGCGGCCGATCAACGGCCATCAGTTTCCTCAGGTCGCCCGGATGGAGGCAAGGATTTCTGGTGATGAGAACCTCACACCCGTTGATCGTTATTGGAGATCCTCCGTTGCTCTCGTCTGTCACGCGTAGATAACATTCTCCTTCTCTCAAAATACCTAGAGGGTCACAGATGCCAAATAATCGTCGAGACTCTGCCACCAGAATACGGCACTTCTGGTCACCCCGCTTGCTGAGCATTTTTTTGTACTCCGTAGAAATCAGACTACGTAGCGAGCCAGATACATACTCAATGCCGTTCAGAACAACTTTCTCAGCTAGATCAAATCGATCGATCGAGCACAGAAAGCCGAATGCCAATACTGGATCTGTCACAGATTGACGCAGCCAGTCAAAGTGTGCCGCTTGTTTCTGAAGAAATACGTCTGTTGGAACACCAAGTGCGCTCAAAAGAAGCACGATTTCACTGTTGAGATAGCCGTAGGTGTATGGCTACCCGGTTAACAATTGTGAGTAGTTTTCAGTCAAATGGGGTTTTCCCTTGCCTTACCTTGGAATACTCAACGACAGCAAAGCTTGGATTTGAGGTGCCTGAGAACTTGCGCATTGAATGTCGAAACTGGAACCAATATGCTTTATTCATTCCAGGTTCCAGTGCAACAACACCTTTGTAACCCTTGAATCGAATCTGATAGACAGATGGGTGGTAGCGCGTATTTCGACTGATGACTGACAGTTTCTTCGATAAGAGCTTCGTAGGGTATGGACCGATCAGCCCGCAACCATCAGTGAAGGTGTATCCATATCTTTCAATATCGTCAATATCTTCGTATCGACAATCCGGAACATTCATTATCGCAGCACCGGAGGAAAACAGCAGCCCGATTCGTTTTGCTTTTTTCATTACAGATTTTATCTTTGAAAAGTCTCCAAGCGATTCCACCAGATTCGCAACCTCCTCTTTGGACCCTTGGAGCAAATAGCAAGATCGCGATTTCAATTGACTGGAACTGTGTCCATAGAAACTGTATAAGACGCCATTGAGGGTAATACCCTTTTTGAGAAGTTTGAGAAGATACTCAGCCGTTTCTCTGGCGGTGAAAGCTTGCCATTCTCCATCGTGCGATTGTCCGAGGCGGAAATCAGCAAAAGAGACATGCATTAATTGGTCCAAGGGTACATCATTCGTGGCGCGATTAGGTTCCAGTTTGATGAACTTGAGCTGGAGCTCGCGCGTTTTTGGATTAGAGAGAAACTCAAGTGATTTGATCCATTGACCGGGGTTATTAGCCCAAGGTCTGGGCACCCCGTGCACCTCATATGCCCAAGTGCAATCACTTGTAAGGAATTCAGACTGGAGAGTGCGTCTGAACGTGCTCATGTTTGATGGAGCCATGATGGAGTATTATTGCTATAGGTAGAGCTCGAGGATTAGTGATGATAAGAATAGCTTGGAGTAGTTTTCTTGGCACTTAACAGTCTTAACAGTCAAAACATCCGTCTCGCTTCCTCTCCTGCGCGATGTGATATAAGGATCCAAGTGTTGCGAACAGAGCTGACCCCACATCACTTGACAAGCGGGCAGCTGCTGTCACTCCTGTGATAAGACGTGGTGCATCAGGGTTGGCTGTCTTTGAGCAGGGATCCGGCTGTCTCGGCGCTCTACGGAAATTAAAATGGCAAACAGGTCTGTCTGCTAATAAATTGAGGGACTTGCCCCAACCTGCCCGTCTGGTTACACGATCGGCCTATTCACGAGATGCAACGACTGTCTCTGTATATTGTCGGTGCCCAATGCACTGGCAAAACAACCCTCATCCAAGCGTTGCAAAGAGCGTTCTTCCTCAAATACCCATCCCTGCATATGCGCGTAATCACAGAAGTGGCACGAAATGTTCTCCAGGACTATCAATTTAGTCGTGATGATCTCACAGATAATCCAGAAAGAGCACTCGAGCTCCAGCAATTAATTCTGGTCGCGCAGTACAAAGAGGAGAGCAAAAGTTCTACGGACTCTCTGCTATGTGATCGGTCTGGAGTCGATCCCATCGTTTACGCAATAAAATATGGCCCACCCCAAGCGAGACAGCTCCTCGAAAGCGCATCGCACTGGCACTACCTCAGAGACCGGATGAGAACGTCGCTGGTAATTCTCTGTCAACCACATCAGGAGTGGCTAGCCGATGATGGAACAAGGTTAATGGCTAAGAGCTGGGAAGAATGGGAAAGCGTGCATCACATTTTTGTGCAGGTGCTGGAGACAAGTGGCATTGGATTTTGGATTATCCCAGAGGAGCTATTAGACCTGGAGGCGCGCGTTGATTTCGTCTTGCGCTTGTGGAACAACCTTGATTCGGGCAGTCTATCTACTCGCACTTAGAGATCTGTGACAGACTCGTGAGTGCTTCCAATGTATTATTTGCCTCTGGATTCTATTACGTCAAGGTCAAGAAAAGAACGTCGAGAGAAATCTGGAAAGTTGGTAGTTTGTCCAGGTTCAGTCCAGTGAATGCCAACTTTTCCCGATTCGGTACTAATAACAACGGCAGGTGGAAACATCCTTTTTAGTAAGGCCCGGGGCCCCACTTCGATTAAGTTAGATTGTGCCACTACCAGCCCTGCCTTTGGACGTTCCCAATGGACACATAATAAAGGAACTTTATGCAATTCATTCCTAATCCCGTCCGTAGTCACGGAAATAGCGATCTTGGTGTGTTAATAAAAAGGCCGCCAGAAATCGTCAGAATGGCTCACCACAGAAGGCCTTACCGGCGCAGGGCCATAACGAAATTGATGCTTCTCGCTTTTGCCCGTAAATTTCCACCGACCTCAGATTTTAGCTTTCAATGATCATTTAACAAGTCTTGCGTTAAGATTAGATGTGTTTTCCTCAAAATATGGCGTATTGGCAGCCGTGCCCAAAGGTTTCTAGCGCTGGAAGCCTTGAAGGCATACAGAAGGGAAACCCACAGGTAATCCTCGGAAATAAAGCACACGATGAGGTCTTTTGTGGTATTGTCTTTAGGAGGGATATCCATTACAAGAATGAAGGAATGTACACACGGTATAAAGCCTCGGAGTAAAAGCAGCTTCGAGAACCTATTACGGACAGATTTTAGAGGCTTTGAGTTTTGGCGAATCCGTATAGCTTGTCGCATTGGCAGCCGGCGATCAGTATGTGAGGCTATCACGAACAAGGGTAGTTACGTCCATTAGCGGTCTCTAGGTGAGTTGTGGCTCATTGTATTACCCCATAAACATGGAAGCGGCCCTTGTGGTGTGCCCATCATGGTATTCCACCACCCAGCTGCCAATTAGTTACCCAATTACGTAGTCGTAACAAAAGGCAGGGTTCCGGCTTGCCGGCCGGTCCCAGCTGAAATCAGTCAGTATCTAAACACCTCCAGGCATAATGATCTTGAGCTACCGAAACAAGCAACGTCGGATTTCGCTTTCTTGTTTTTCTTCGGGTGGTGTGACTTTGCAGATTTCGACTTAAGAGAAGCCAAGGTCGTGAGCTGGCCGTGCATTCCCCGTTTGTCCCTATTTATGGCCCAGCCCCATCTGAATACCACGGTAGTAGATCCTCGGTCTAGCAACGCGATGGCAACACCAGATGATGCTAGGTTTATCCAACAACGTCTCGGCTATAACTTTAAGGATGAAGGAATCCTGCTTCTAGCGCTCACCGCAGCGGGAAAGGGAGGCACCGAGGATGGGCAAGAGAAGCAAGGAAATAGTAGGCTGGCACACTTCGGAAATTACTTGATGCAATTCCTGCTAGCTTGGGTTGGCTTCTCTGGTGACCGGACTCGAGGTGCGTGCTGGCTGTTCAATCACACGCTTTTGAATTAAGGTCAAAGACAGTGGGTCTAACTGTCGAGGATCACAAGAGGAGGCGACTATCCTGCGCACACAATTGAGTAGCCTCAACCACTGTGCCAAAGTGGCCGAAAATGCCGACCTGAACCGCTGTCTCAAGTATGATATGCGATCTGGCTCGAGGTCGGCAGCGGTCCTCCGAAAAGCTTTGAACGCAACCATCGCCGCAGTATTCGTTGACTCGCGCGATCTCGACAAAGCTTTGCAGGTTGCCCAGAATATCGGGTCAGTATAAGCAACGTGTGTCAAAATTGGACACTGATTGAGTGTAATACCTATTACAGTTTACTAAGCCACAACGATTTCGGCATAGATCCACAGCTCTTAACTAGCAACCAAGCTGGTGCCATAGACAGCTTTCGTAGCGGGACTAGACCTGCAGGCGTCCAGCAACCTCTGGAAGAAGTATCACAGGGAACTGGTTCTACACTGACTCATGAGACGAACCAGATATCAGCAGGCCTCAACTTTCTCGAAGCGTCAAATCTCCTTATGGATATGTCAGGCGATCGAATGGACTTCTTCAATGATATCTTTGACGGCACTATCCCGGCGCGAGACACAGAATTAGAAGTGGTTGCTACCGGTGCGAGAAAGCCGCGCAGATCTATCTCAGACAACCGGAGGGTACAGAGAGACGATAATGATGTTGCATTCCAGGCTACTAGTTGCTTGAGACAGTATCTAGCTGAGGAGCGAGAAAGGTGCATCTCGCACCACATCGAACCGCCAGAAGAAACGTTTTTCACCAGAAACATTGAGGAAGAACTCAGAGAGTTAGGCAAGAAGCACGCCAACACTATCATGCTGATCCAGGTTCTGATAGCCAGCTCTTATGCGTTTGTTGCTTTGCGTGAATTGGTTTTCTCCTATAAGGAGGGAGACCACTTTCATCTTTGGCATGTTCACTCAACTCTCGCTGCTCAAGCGCGATTTAACATCATCCAACACCTAGATGGCAAGATTTCTGCCTATGGAATTCTCCGTCGATATCATATACTGCATCTTTTCAGAGAGAGCGTGCCTGCTGATAGTCGAGTCTTGACAAACTTTATCAACATGAACCCGACCGACTTTCGGCGCACAAAAAGGTCCGGGAACCCTGAAAACAATGCCAAATCAGAAGTCACAAATGTGATGATGAAAGCAATATATCCCGACTTAAATCCATGTTCCGCGGAATATAAATTGAAATACAGGGCAATCTCCAGATTACGGCTGCTGGGGGAGCGCTATCACGCTCTGGTTGAGAGGTTCCAGATGGGAGTACTGGGCCTTTTGCCACTGAGTGGACTTGTAAAACCATTTGACACGGGACTTTCAGAAAGAATGTACGTTCCTCTACTCTTACAGATTCTCAGAGCCCCAGCCCTCTTCCTCTCCTCTCTTTTAAGAAGCTGATCTGAATAGGATCCTGGCTTTGCCGGACCCGATCTTTGATGAGCTCTTGGCCATCCTTGACAGGACCCAAGGAGATTTCCTCAGAAGATCGAGTGAGGCAGCAATGCGCTTGATTGCGCCTCTGATGAATAACACGTTTCAGCGTTCTAAGCAATTTCAAATCGAACTATGTGAAATGGAGGATATCATACAACATCCTAAACGATCCGCAGACTTACTAAGACTTCTTGATCAGGTTTGACCATTGCGAAGCATTCCGTGCATGAGCCTTTAGCGCGCTCTTGGTAAGCAAGTCTTCTGATAGCCGATGCCATAGTGTATGCTGAGGAGAAAGTCAAGGTTTGGCATCCATGTTTGGTGGTTTAATGGTCATGTGATGTGACCTTCCATTGTGAGGGGCACCTATGTGTGGGTGCGTGTTGCTCTCCGCGGGTCACGTTCGTTTGACACCAGTGTAAGGAGAGGTTATCAGGGAAGCTGCTTTATCACGTTGATCTTGTTGATAAGATCATATTGTGTGAAAGTTAGGAGACTCAGAACTTGAAGGATTGAAGATGTATATCCATCTTTGTTGCGTCTTTTGGGTTTTGCTGCGCCTTGTAGTCTACTCTCTGGATATTAAAATGGTCTGTTTATCTTGGTCTGAAGGATATCTTCGTCAGGTAAACTCTCGCATTCTAGGCGTGTCTTTCTTGCTTGTATAGACAGACGCCCAAGGTGATGATGGTCGTTAATCTTGACTGCTAACCCTTAAAACTCTAGTTGTGTTCATGCTTTCTAAAAAGTCTTCTCATCCTAGCGCAAACCCATACAATGTCCAGCTTTACACCCTTCACACCTCTTCCTATCATGTGGCCCCTGACTCTCGCCCTTGTGCATAGGCTGATCCATACCTTTGACCCCATTCCATTTTTTCAGACGGTACGTGACGCGGTCCACATACGATTCTTCTTCCAATTCTGGCCTACTTACCCAGTTACATCGTTTGCAGCGTTGATGGTAGACTCTGACGTTGTATTTTTGATCCCTATACATTCGGATAGTGATTGCAATCTTCTTGCTAGACCAGCCGCTGGAAGTGCAGGTGCGATTGTTGCACAAGAATTTACCCATGATATTTGTGTCATAGGTGTTTGTGCAGTTCATGTCGGTGTCAGGGTGGTGAAACGAAAAAGTGAGCTCTGGATGGGAAGATTCGAGGGATGAGCTGATGAGGGCGTGGAGATCTGGGTACATTGAATAGGTCCGTGGGCCTCTCCCCTGATGGGAAGGCATTTTCGTAGAGAAGGGGCAAAGAGCTCGGAACAGTCGGGTCAAAAGTGAGCTACCTCCTATTCTAGAGGTATCAGATGCATAATACGTGATTGAAGCAAGTAAACATACCTCGGTATATAGTTGATGTTCAGGATTTTTGACCATCACTGTGAGAGACTGCTGTTTAGAGAAAGGAGAGTTAAATAGAAGGGATAAAAGAGAAGAGGGGCAAGAAATAAGCATACTGACATGTTTTTGGAAGCTATTTGTCGCATGAGAGTAGAGGCTGCAAAGTCACTTGACGGCTATTCAACCATAAGCCTGGCGCTACTGCGGCCGTGCCTATGAGGGCGGATGGTTTCAGACTAGAAGGTTCTTCATTGATGCAAGTTTGCCCTGCATGCTTTTAAGAAAACTAACCTTCTTGTTGAACACCATGTTTTAAGGTTTAACAAGAGGACATGTTTGTATTTCTATGCCATCAGGTGTAACCTTGCGCTGGCTTTTAATTGGCTCAGCATGTCCTAGAATACTGGGCAATTGCGCTCTAAACCCCTAAGAATACATTGGTCAAAGGTGGGATATAATAATGCTTTTTATGCTTATACTAGGACCTATTGGCACATTAATCAACCATCCATGTAAGAATGGACAGGAGGACCTAGGCCACAGTGGGCACCCGAGGTTCGCTAAATGGCCACCGGAGCACCAGAGATAATTTTATGCTGAACGAAGATATTTTTCAGTCAATCCTTTCTGCGCAATTTCAGTGCCTATATTCTGTGAGTCGAAGGCCGGAAAAAAGACAATGAAATTGTTGTTGCTCTAACTATCTAACAATCATGCCTCTGCCAATCAGCTGTTGTTTTGCTTGCGCGAGCAGCTCTTTCACTTGATCAGATCCCTCTCGCCTCGCAATTCATTTAGTCTTTGAGAGAGCGTCGTTGAGTGCCGGCCCTGTAGGGAGATATTAGTGACAGAGGAAATTGCTTCACTTACTACATGCAGGCGAATCCTCAAAGGCCGATTACTGAGGTATAATTTTCTGCATTATTCCTAGGATCATTCTTGTAAGAAGATATCTTCAGAGATTCAAGGGCAAAGACTCATACTAGGGCACTCGTAAAAACTTGAACCAGATTCTGCTGTAATAATCTTTCTGCTCGGGGGTGGGGGCATCCGGGGCTGGGGCGTGACTATTCATTTAAGAAAAAATAAGATAACATTTATTATAGTTCTCACATACACATTAAAGGTTAATAATTTATAAGTAGCTAGAAGTACCCATAGAGTTCTTTTTATTCTAAAGTTGATAATATGATTAATACACCTTATTATAATGTCTAATCCCATATAAGACAGCCACAACTAATCACCATTTCAAGGATATGTAAAAGGCTGTACATGTATACTTCCTTCTGGCGCGGATGGATCTCCCAGAAACAAAAGCCATAGATAGCTATTGGAACCAGTAGCCGCGTGAACGTCCTTGTGATATCACTTTCCTAACTAATTCAATGATGATAAGTCCTAATCTGTGTTTAAGAACATGTCTATATTAAGTTTATTTTTGTTCACATCCTCCTAGCACTACGATCATTCCCTGGGCGCTAAACCCTGTAAGAGTACTGCGCTAGCGGTATAGACGAGTGTAGGTCCTGGTTTTGCCAACTTGCATAATAGGCCATGCTGACATAGAAAAAAAGGAAGAAACAAGGTGATAGGTATTTGGTTCTGGTATTGACAGGAAAAATGTTGAAAGAACGGAATGAGATGAAGAAAGCAGCAACAATGCTGCTGCAACCGGGAAAGAAAACTGAACAACCACGCGGATCAGCTTTGGAAACTGATTAGGCATAGCTAGTGCTTTATGAGGTGGAACTATAGCAGTTGAAATCGCTCTTCGTTGAGACTCAATACAATGCAAAACCTCCCCATATCCCTCCCTTATACCCAGTACTTCATACGCTTAGTTTATTCACCACCAAGCGGGTTCGTGCCCTCTTCCTTCAGAATTTGCCACTTGTGAATCCTGGTCTCATCCCAAAAGGCAAAGCACCAACCCTAAGCCGTCTCATGAAATACTTCTAGAAGTGTGTTGTGTAAGAAACTTGGGGTGAGAGATGGAGCATCCGACCTGCAAAAGAACCAGCACGCGCTGGGTTGCTGCTCCTTTGGTAGATAAGCAACCTGCTGCTTCAAGTCCTTACAGCTCGCAGTAACAAAGATCTCAGCGGGGTAACGGAACTTCCAGCAATTCACAGCATCTACCGATGGTGTGTCAATTAGTAGGTCAGGCCGAAGCATAAACCAGTCGAAATGCCTTGCTCGGGCTCGACGCAGTCACGTATCATTTGAAGTCTGGCGGAGTCATCTAACTCATGCTTAAGTTTTCGAACGAAATCTAGGCCTGCATAAGGAGGGCCTGAGAATACCCGTAGCCATCATCGTGGTACTCGCCTACTGTCAGCTCCTTTCCATGGGACAAAGTAGCATTCAAAGGGCAGTGAAAGCACGGCTCAAGTATTAGCATGAGGATTTGCCAGCTGCAGCCAAGCTCTTCCATTTCCCACGTAGGCATTGTCAGAAAGAATAACCGCAGCATGTCCCCAGTTGTAAAGACCCCATTCCAATACTGATCAGGTTGTCTTTCATATTTTATGTCCCCAAAGACGTTCATACAGATTTGCAAACGGAATAACCCGCGAAAGAACCGTATTTTCTCCGTGTCTGAGAGTATGAGCGGCTGTTGCTTGGACCATTTCTCTCCGTCTAACCATATAGGGCAGGGAAACGTTTTTTCAAATTCTTCAAGACACCAGACGGCATGCTCGTGAAGCTTAAGTAACTCGACTGTCTCATGGACATCCTTCGGTTTGTGGTACAGCATATGTCGACGGTTTTCCAGCAGGTCGGTGACAGCTTGTTTATTCGCGGGCTCACTTGCGCGCAGCCCTTGGATCGGACAGCGGCTATCGCATCAGATCTACGGACCAGCCCATTTTGTTGCTGCTGAAATTTGACGCCGAACACCGATTTTCTCCTGCAAGATAGGCTCGATAGAAACTCCGCGAGGCGTGTACTGCGGCTTTCAAAGTTTGCCAGTCGGTCAGGCTGCTCGGGATCAGGATGTGGATGTCGGTGGGGAGAGCCTCGAGTGTTAATTCTGCCTGGCTAGAGTCAGCAAGATGGCTGATCTTGATTTGCAAATGAGACGTGCCACGTTGACCGTTTCTTTCATAGTTTCGTGTTCACATGATAGGGACTTGGTGTTTTCGGGGAAGGGAAGAAGTCTAAATGAAACAATGGGTTAGCGCTGATGGCTAGTACGATCAAGAGCTTCCAGAATAGATGACCTCAAAGGTCTACTCCATGATTGCCGTTTGATGGCTTTATCATGCGCGTTCAAGAGGCTAAGTATGACAGCGATAGTGGAGAAGGAAGGTCAGAGTCAAGCAACACAAGCGGAGGGCACCTCAGGTGGGTGTTGTATGGATTCAAGCGCCGGCAACGAATACATCCTCTGTCGGAGCTCGGTGTTTCAGAGTTCCGTTTGAGTGCGTCTATAGAAAGCGTACGGAGTAAAACTTCTCGGGGATGAAGTTGCAGAAAGTGCGGAGGAAGCGGGGAAATCCGAACACAAGTAAAATGCTGTACCTAACGGGCTTGCATGCTGCTCATGGATCTATGCTGTCGTTGAATCTGGCTTGCTCTTGAAAATACCAAGGTCCAAGCCTCATGCAGCGGGATCCTATAGCGACGCCCATTAAGTGGCAATCCTGGATGCTACAACTTATGCTCCGTGATGGGTATGACTACGGAGATAACTGGAATTGCTGCACCACTGTCAGCCTGTCAGCGCCGACGACGTCAGCAAGGTAAGCTCAGAGTACTATATAATTCACTTACAATTCCAACTCAATTTCAGATGTCGTTGACTTAAAAGCACGCAATCCCACAATTCGGATCCGCCTTGACCATCCCGAACTCAACTCCAACTCCTGATCCAACTTTCTTCACCCCACCACCACTCTCAAACCAAATGTCGTCTTCCTTCAACGCAACTACAACAGCGGACGAAATTGTCCAGTACCTTTCCTCCGAGATCAAAGGCAAGGTCGTCCTCACAACCGGTCCCTCGCCCACCAGCCTGGGCGCGACCTTCGTCGAGTCACTCGCAAAAGCTGACCCCGCCTTGATCATTCTTGCCGGCCGAGACACTACCAAGCTGCAGAAGACTGTTGATGAGATCTCCAAGATTAACTCAAATGTTCCCGTGCGTCTCCTTCAGCTCGATTTAGGCTCCCTCGCTGCTGTGCGTGAAGCCGCTGCCCAGGTCAACGGCTGGGACGAAGTGCCCCGCATCGACGTGCTCGTCAACAATGCCGGCATTATGGCGGTACCGTTCGCGCTGAGCCCGGAGGGCTTCGAGAGCCAATTCGCGACAAACCATCTCGGACACTTCCTCTTCACCAACCTGATCATCGAAAAGCTCTTGAAGGCAGGTGCTCCGCGTGTGGTCAATGTAAGCAGTGACGGGCACAGACTGAGTCCGATCCGCTGGGGCGACTATAACTTCCAGGTACCATCTACAACCCCTTCAAATATAGATTCGGTCAACTAACAGCAGCAGCAAGGAGAAACCTATAACCAATGGTCCGCGTACGGACAATCCAAAACAGCCAACATCTTGATCTCGGTCGCACTCGCCGCAAAGCTCGGCTCCAAGGGTCTCCGGGCATACAGCTTGCACCCCGGTGTTATTTTCAGCACTTCGCTTTCGAGAAACCTGACGGATACGAGTGTTCCTATCTTGCGTATGTCCTCCACTAGGCCATTGAATCATGCCAGCCGCTGATATCCCCCACAGAGGCCCTTGACAAATCCCTCGGTAACGTGGAAGGCTGGGGCGAGATGAAACCAAAGTCAAACCAGCAGGGAGCTGCGACGACAGCCTACGCTGCTTTTGCTCCCGAGTTGCATGGTCAGTACCTACATCAGCTATACAGAGCGCATACTGACCAGTCGCAGACCACAATGGAGCGTACCTCCAGGACTGCCACATCGCAGACCCTTGGACCGAGACCGTGAAGCCCTGGGCGACAGACAAGGTCGAGGCTGAGCGATTGTGGAAGCTGAGCGAGAAGCTGGTTGGCCAGGAGTTTAACTTTTAGGGCTGATATAGAGAGAACTATATATATAATAAGCTAGATAAGCAATCGATTATAGTTGGAGCTAGAGCAGAGCGACTCGACAACCAAGCCAGATCCTACTGAGAAAAAGCTACGGAGGCCAATAGCATTGGCTGTCTCGTTCTAGATAGTAGTTTTAAACAACTTGCCATATGCGTCCGTAGGTACATAGGGTGAGCTGGACGCCGCGCCGAGCATAGCCACGCACCTCTGGCCAGCTCGGACATTTGTCTACACTTCCAGTAACAGATGACTGTCTTTCCATCTCCTGAAAACTTCAAACCGGCACTGCGTTCATCAATAACAGTGACCCGTGTGCAACCAGAAACTCAATCATGATCCTCGAATTCAACGCATGCGAAACCATCCTTCTAGCGATATGCTGCTGGCCCGCCATCTTGAAAAATGCCAATGAAAGAGAATATTTAAAGTCCAAAGCCAAAACCAAATTCCGAAGACTCACAGCCCCGATCAGAGAGTCTCATCAGCGAAGACCACCACTGTCGGTCAAGCTCCAGTTGCGCCGGTCGCTTACTCTCCCTTCCTCTCAGCCTGAACCCCAGAAGTTTCAACGATACCTACCACTGCGCCGTTCACCTCTCCAAGCATCCGCCCAAACACAGAGCCCGTTCTTCACCCTCACCTTTGAGCTCCGCGAGATCATTTACCTCGATGTCCTCGTAACCCCGGGAATCCACATCCGCCTCCACGAAGAGAGCTGGGGATCAGGTTTCCTCATCGGCGAGCACTGCCGCTGGCTCAGAGAGTACGAATGGGCACGGTGTCCCGGCCACTGCCTTGATGAGCGGTGCTGTCTAGCCTTTCGGGACTCGTAGCGAGCCCAATATCAGCAGAGGAGGGATGGCCGGCGGGCTTATAATCTGCTCGCGCTGCCCCGTGTTTGTCGACGAATGTATGTACAAATCCCTCCAATCCCAGATCCCACGGCATTGAAGTCAGGACCCAGTCAGGTCGTCAAGCTGATAACAAACCCAGATATTCTGAAGCTATTACTATAATTTACAAAAACAACCCCTTCCACATCGACCACCACGTCCTAAACACCCTCCCGCGCTTACTCCTCCCGCAGCGACTCTCCCTAATTCGTACCCTGCGCCTGTACATGCATATGCCCTTTAGCCGTTACGAGCCGATCCTTGAGGGCTGGAAGCGCGCGCTTTCTGTTCTAGAGAAGATGGCTGGGCTGCGCGCGCTGTACGTGTCTATTTGGCTCGACAGGACTTATCTGCATGGCCCCCGGCAGCGCGATAGAACACCTGTTCTGAGGCCGCTGGTGGCGTTGAGACTTACTGTGGGGGAGTTTGTTGTTGATATTCCAAGGGAGATGGTGTTTGAGCTGGAGGGGGTGGAGGGTGTAGATCCAACGACAAGTGTGGATGGATCTGGAGTTGGAGCTTTGCACAATCTACCGTTTAGGATCGTAAGGAGGGAACGCTGCTAGTAGCTTTATCTCAGACTCTGGGATACAGGGCGATTGCCACTTCTACTGTTATTCGGGCTCTGAGGGGTTCTTCCACTGCTTTGGAATTCTTGATGTTGGAGGGTCGCTTGTTGGAACTGTGATTCATTTGGTAGTGGAAAGCCTGAACAGCATGAAAGCAGGGAGGAGAGTACCATCTTCCTCAATTCCTTCTACTTTGCATCATCCTGGTCTCCAAGACTGGCTGCATTGCTCTCGGTGCATAGTTCCTGCATTGTCGTCACACGCTAGCTGCAACATGGTTAGTTGATTGGCTTCTTGACGAATTAACAGCAAGAGAAAAGATAGTATAAGTAATAGTCTTCTGACTAGTAGTATTCCTCGTCCTTAATGTTTTGTCTATACTGCGGCGGAGAACACAACAGCAGAGCTGAAACCTCGGCCCCCGCACGTGCGGCATAAGATCCCTACAGCTCCCCCACACCCCGCAATCATTCCTTCCATCTCACCTTCAACTTCCTCATCTCCTCATCATCAATTCCGTATCACAATCACTTGAGATGACAGACGACACCCCCCACTTCAACTCCATTCCCTGGATCTCCACCCTCCTCGCAGACCCAACCTTCACATCCACGCCAATCCCCTCGCGGATCTTCAAACCCACAACCGAAGACTCCCTCTTCTCAACAACCATCAACACCCCAACCACAATCTCCCACTGCCTATCCCAGTACCGCAATCCTCCACCAGACGCCAAGCCATTCTCTCCTCATTCAATCCCCACAACCGAGATTCGCATCTTCTGCACCCTCGGCTCAGACCTCAATGGCTACCCCGGTGTCTTACACGGCGGAATAGTCGCGACATTGCTCGATGAGTGTATGGGATTGATCTTGATGTTTAATCTTGCGGGCGGCCAGAGCGGAATGCAGGGGCCTGTTACGGCTTATCTGAATACGAAGTTCTTGAGGCCTGTGCTGACGCCAGGGAGCTTTCTTGTTGGGGCTAGGGTTGTGGAGGAGAGTAGTGGGAGGAAGTGGAAGATTGAAGGGGAGATTAAGGGCGAGGATGGCGAGGTGTTGGCGACGGGGGAGTGTTTGTATATCTTGCCTAGGGGGGTAAGTAACAAGCTATAATATCCTTGACAGATCAAGATAGCAAGACTAGACTATACCATATTCCTATACAATACTCTCTTTCCCTTCTCCTGGCTGAGACGCAGTATGATCAAGAACCTCCCGCACCCCTCTAAACCTCGACCCAGGAAAGTACCTCTCCCGCTGCGCCCTCGCCTTCTCCCCATCAACCACATTGAAGTCCGTATACCCCAGCAACTGCAACTGCGATGCCACAATCTCACTATACCCACCACCCTTCTCAGCCTCCTCAACCTCCGCTACCGCCTCCTCAAGCTCTTTCCTCTTAACCCCCCAAACACCCCCATCCCTCTCCTGCAACATCTCCAGAATCCCATTCCACGAAACCCTCTCACCCTCAAGATGGATAAATTCCTCCCAGCCCTCTCCCCCCTCTTTATTCCCAAGATCTCTGAGTAAGAGAGCCCCAACAGCACCCGCAAAATCCCTCACACTCGTCAGACTAACCCCACTCTCTCCATCCCCGTATACCGTGAATTCCCTCTTGGTAAAGTCAACAGCCCACCCCGCAAACTCCTCAAATAACCTCTCTTCTGCAGTGACAGGGAGGAGATACTCTGTGAACCACCCGACAAGAAGAATCGTCCACTGAACTTCACTTTGATTCCTCAGTGCATCCCGAATCGGCTGTCTAGTTTTATGCATATATTTCGGCTCCAAGGATGGGTGGGACTCGAGATTCCCGGTAAATTCGGAGGGGATGAACCGTTTACATTTCGGAGACTCCCTGCATGCAGCTAGCAGGTTCAGGTTTGCGGTTTCGTGGAGCGGGGAGGGCGCGGAGATTGTGGAGATTAGGGCGTCGATGTCGCTGAGGTGTGGAGTTAGGGAGGGGATTGTGTAGGTTGTTATGCGTTGTTCGATTGAGGGGTTGAGGGATTGGTTTTGGGTGCGGGTTAGGGCGATTGTTGTTATTGGGTTCTTGTTGGTGGTGGTACTGGGGAGGGTAAGTGTTGGGAGGGTGGTGTGTAGGTAGTGGGCTACGGGGCCGGTGCCGGCGATGGCGACTTTCATGGTGAGGGTGGGTGGAGTGTCTGAGAGAAGGGGCAAATGGCTCTGGTATTGGTGCTGATGAGGTTGTAGTTATAGTTGTATTTGAGGGTTGGTCAGCAGAGGGGTTGATTTGAGAGCATACGAGGTCTAGATGTTCTGTAGGTGGCAGGGTATAGATACATGATAATAGACACAGATTTATGTGAACCACCATCAGAGTCCCATCTAGTTAGTTCACACTTGGGTAAGCTCTCTGAGCTGGTAATAAGGTAGATCATAATGGTTTCTCTACATGGGGGATGTCTCTCTGTGAGCATGGATATGAATGAGCACCTGGGGGCACTAACACAACACATTCATTTTCCTCTCACACTTGCACGCTTCACTCTTCTGATCTTCCTCCTCTACTCTCTTTTGCTCTCTTACCTCTCTCTCCTATTCATACCTTCTCTTATCCATTTCTCGCAGCTTCTCTGCTTCCTCTTCTTGCAAGAATCTTGGCCCTTCATCCAAACACACCTACCAGACGACCTTTGATCCGTTTGTTGCCCTTTATCTACTCCCCGTTTTCAGGACCTGCCTCTGGTAAGATTAAAGTGCCCTTGTAACAACATCAACACATCTCCTTTGGGTCCATCACACTAACTTTGTCTGTTGCCCTGCCATAGCATCGCTTCAACACTTCAACATGGCCCAGAACTCTGCCGGTCGCCTCAAAAGAGAAAATGATGACGAGACCCGTAACAGAAGTCCCAAGCGAAGCAGACGCAGCATCATCCACAAAGACGTCGTGTTCGACCCGTTCTGGCTGATGCCCTAAGAAATAAGACCCCATATCACCATGGACTCGATGACCAACATGGAGAATATGGTACTGACTCGGACACCACCTGAACTGCCGAGTTGGTCAGCGCCTGAACCAGCGAAAAAGCCAGTCGGGATGGCCTTGAAACGTCTGCATACTGGGACAGCAACTACAAAGTACGTGTACGACGTGGCATTTGTCCGCGTGGACTCGCAGGGCAGTTACAGTATAACTGCTTCGATGGGTCGAACTCTTGAGACCGAAGAATACCTGCTGGATGACCTGTGCAACACCGAAGTCAAGCTGCTTCGAGCGGTCTTGAAGGCTCTTGGGGAATATGCCAGTCGAGTGGAACAAGAGACCGAGAACTTTCGCCGGCGTATGCGGCGGTGGCGTTGGCTCAGGCGAGAATGGGAGGCGTTGCTTGTTACCCGATTGATCGAGCTGCGTATCCTGTCCCTCGCGAGGAAGGACATTGAGCGCATCATGGACTGGGAGGCTCGGGACAAGAGAGGGGATGATGGGGCTGCTGAGCAGGCTTGGTACTGTGGGAGCAATGGTTCCTTTTTCGGACAGGATGTTCCGGTTCAGCATATGGTGAATGGGGTCCACGTATCTGTGGCTGTCCCTAAGCTTGTCAAGGAGGTGGACGCTACCTTGGATGCCTTGACTCAGAAGATCAAAGATCTGGAAATGGCAGAGAAGGAAGAATTGCTAGTCTTGTTCGACGACGAGGTTCCCTGCCCGGGGCCTGAGGGTCCACAAGCCCAGCCCGACCTCATCCCGCCACCTTCTGCCATCGCTGCGGAGAGATTCTATAACTGGTGCTTGGAAAGACACGGCCACTGGGCGAGGAAGGACATGTTCAAGAAGTCGACGTGTCATGGGGTCTACCAACTGGCTAGTCTGGCTGATGTCAAATCAAAGGCGCACGAAGACCTACCACGGGGGAACCATGGTCTCATTCCTGAGCTTGTCGGCTACACAGACGCCGACTTGCGGAAGTTTCCATGGGGTCTACCAGCCCATAAGCTTTACAAAATCTTGAAAGCCCCCAAGCCTGAGGATCAGTACTATTCTCGGCGAGTGCGAGACTTGCTTATGGACATTGAGGGGTGGTATTTCAAGCAGTCTGAAGAAATGAAGGAGCAGTTGCAGGGTTTGGATATACGCCAGTGGCAGTATCCGAAGATACTTCTTGACCGTCTGAATGAGTTGCGTGACATTACCCTGAGGCTTTAGGAGTTGCTCATGCTTTGTTCGAGCGACATCCTATCTCAACAGGCAAGAGCGTGGAAGGCAAAAACCGTAGGTGAAGTAGTTTTTTCAGAGCATACATTACTCCGAACCTGTTGTTGAGAAATATACATTATTTCATGTGAGACTCATATGGTCTTACCTTTGCAGTTTAGTTCATTAACACGAATGTTCAATGTTGGAATGATTTGGAATGAGAATTGATCAGTCTTAACCATTCATATTTGAACGGTCTAGCTTGAATTCTTTGCTTGGCTGCCATATTTAGAAGACCGTACTTAACGGCCACACCCACTAACTTGCAACAATAAATATATCGACGACGGTACACGTAGGTCGCTCGAGACATTGTCAGGCAGTTTGGATTCCCCATAAATTGCGTCGCGGCCAGGCATTGAGCCGAAGACCATCGTGATAGGGATCAACCGAACACGTCTTGTGCTCTATTATTATACATCCACAAGCCAAGTACAACATCTGCGGCTGGAATTTACGGTTTTACGGTATGGCTCGATATCCTCGGCCATAAAACGAAAGACGCATGAATACCCAAAACTGTAATTAGTATGCTGAAACCCACAAGCGCGGTCGGTTGTCGAGGTGCTGAGTAACCAAGTTTGTACCAAAACCGGCTTGGAAACGTGGTAACAGAAAGGAAATGGTGTTCTGAATTCAGTCATGCCGGATCTATTAGGAAGTAATGAACAGCACGGAAACCCGTGTGCAGCCAATGACGGACGTGGAAATTTTTCGTTTTTCATTTCATCGCAATGCCTATATCCGCAAATATTTCCTCACGGAGGGTGGATCTCGCATTTCCGAGTCTCTCAGAACTCCTGCGCCGTAACCGCCATTGCAACATGAACTAACCCCGGACAAAACCCTCTAAGCAGACTTGCGAGCCTCACGGCCCTTGGCCGAGCGAGCCAGGATATCCTCACGGTCCTTGTCGAGGTGGAGCTTGGTGATGACAACGTTGGAGGGGTGGATGGGGAGGGGAACGCTCTGGCCGTTGCTCTTGTCGCGGGTGACGTTCTGGACGTGGACAGCCCACTTGAGTCTTTTGGAGTGTTAGTTGGCGTGATCGGTACTGGGGCGGTGCCAGCCTACCTGTAGACGGAGGTGATCTTTCCCTCACGGCCCTTCTGGCTTCCGCGCTGGATCAGGACTTCGTCGTCCTTGCGGATGGGGATGGAGCGGACCTATTGAGCTGGTCAGAACCGGTTGATTTTTCCTTGTTTCAATCCTCCATTCCTCCTTGTTGTGGCCTTCTAACCATCTTCCATTCCAGTAGACGGGTGAGCCCGATCTCGGTGGGTGATGGTGCATGCCAATTCCATTCCAACTTTGGGGGTTCGCGATCGCTAGGGAATTAAACGTACGTTGTACCTGTGGGGTTTCATAGTCAGAAATTGATCAGAAAGTTCCGGAAAGAGAACACTCACTTCTCAGCAAGCTCCTTGGAAAGACGAGCAGAAAGGATGACACGGCGCTCGGAGGCTACAATCCATTAATTCTTGCCCCAACAACCTCCAGAAAAAAACTCACAAGGCGCGTTGAAGTGCGCTTTCCTGGACTTGCTCCGGGAGGAGTGAAGCACTATAACGACAAATCCATCAGCATACCGCGTCCAATCGAAGTTTTTGCGGGCAATCTCCAGATCCTCCTGCCAGACGAAGCGGCATCGTAAATCCAGCGGCGGAAATTTTGACGGAATATATTCGAGGGGATATCGAGAACGTACGCTTGTTGATGACGGCCATTGTGACGGTGAACGTTTGTCGCTGGGGTTGTTGTCGGAGTAGTCACAAGCGTCGAGGAACGACTTTGGTGATCAAAAATCCGATGGCCCGCCGTTGTGCGGTCGGTCACATGATGGCCCGCTTAGGCTAGTCTGGCTAGGGCTGGGTCTCGGCGCATGATTGGCTCCTCGTTTCCCCATCATCATTTGGGTCCAATTCATATGGAACTGGGTGTTCATGGCAGTCCTACCATTAGTAGGCTCTTATCATCGAAAATTACTCAGATGATGCTCCGATTCTTTGGAGACAATGTGGCATTGACGGAACTTATTCTTTCCTCGGGGCTGGCTACTTCTCCCGCAGCGAAATGCGATCGAGTCTTTACGGCACGTGATCGTTTCGCTAAATAGTTCCGTCGCGGGCGGCGGCTCGGAGGTCCTCACTTTGAGAGATCCTTAAAGGAGCAGCACCCCTCATCCTCGAGGTCGTCTTGCTGGCGGCTACGTCCGACTATACATCTGTTGATTCTGTTCTCTGTTTTCGTCATGGGCCGATGCGAGATGGAGTGTCACACCTTTCTCGACTTGAACGCAAACTCGAACCTTGACTCGATCGCAACCCGGCAATATCCTTCAAACACAAATACTCACATATGACTTGATATACTCATATATTAGATGATGCTCAATAACACTTAGATCTCCCCAATAACGCTCTTCAGGATCTCTGGCACGATTTCTCCTGCGTCTCCCTGAAAGAACCAATCCTGCGACGTGAACTTCCCCTTACCCATATCATTTGGATCCATATTCACCACGGCCAGTCTCGCGCCCTTCGACCGCGCAATCTCAGCATACCCTGCCGCTGAGAAAACCCTTGAACTCGTTCCGATGACCAGCATCAGATCAACCTTGCCCTCGGACAACCAATTATCCACAAAATCCAACGTATGCGTTGGCAGAGCCTCGCCAAACCAAACAACGCCCGGACGAAGAAGACCTTCCTTACATTCGGGACACTGTGGAAGAACGTCGCGGCTGAGCGACTCCAAAGGAACGCGCTCGTCTGAGATGTCTAGCTCCTCGCCTATTCCCATCGCTTTATATAATGACTTTGATGCCTCTTCACCCGTTTTATCCTCTGACGACGGGTTCGGCTCAGGAAAGTTCTTCGGTATAGCAAGCGCAGGGACAATCGGATCCGTGAAGTCATTTTCGCGAGAATACTTGCAGTAAAAGGACGTACACTTGACGGTGAAGAGGTTCCCATGGAGAAGATGAAGCTGCTCAGCCGGGTGATTCGCTCGTTGCGAGAGACCTACAGGTAAGAAGAATCGTTAGCACATCCTTGTGGAAACCAGACCCCCTCATGCGTAGAACCCACCATCAACGTTCTGGCTCAACGTAATAAACTCCTTATTCCTCCTCGCCAACTCCGCAAGCGCATAATGCGCGCGATTCGGCTGCGCCTTCAGCGCCATATGCCGTCTATAGCTGTAAAACTGCCAAACCAAATCCGGGTTCGCCTCGAATGCTTCCGGCGTCGCGAGGTCCGTCGCGTCGTATGCTCGCCAGAGCCCTCCGGCGCCGCGGAATGTAGGTAGGCCAGAGGAGGCGGAGAGGCCGGCGCCTAGCAGCGCCATGATACGCTTGCTCCCCTTGAGGTATTCTTGGAAAGATTTTATGTCGGTGGAGACCATGGCTGCGGGGTTCGTCTTGACATGCGGCTGCGCGCGGGGAGGTACGGAGTTTAGATCAGAGAAAGCAGTATATTCGATAAGGGAGATGTCTTACTAAAGGGTCTTTTGATATCAGGTATCGCCTTGGTCGGAATATTTTTGTTTCTGTTTTGACTCACGCCGGGGACGAACGCCAGGCAGCTAGGCTATGTATCCGTATGACGTGGGGTTACTGCGGAGTTAAGGCTCCATCGATGAGGGCTTGACTGAGCGCTTGAACGTTGCGACGAACGGCCCTACACATTGATCTCGCAGCATTTTTCAGGATCCTGGGCAATTAATCGTATCCTTCTCTAGTGTTTGTGCGTGATTTTAGTATAAACTCGAAATGCTTAGAAATGGCAGGAATTTCAGCTTTGAATTTGCGGGATATGCAATTATATATTTCTGCACGATAACCCAGATGAGCCCACTGCCAACACCGCACAATAAAAAACTGTCACAACCTCAAGGACTTATTATTCAGGTGTACTTGCTTGGAGTAGTATTATTTTGAACGAAGACAATTCAGATTAAAATAATCCATTAAGCTTGCTATCTCAATGCTGTTCCTCCTTCGGTAGCGTAACCCCGACAGCAGACTCAGCATACGCCCGATTCTGCTCATTCATACTCCTAACATACTCAGTTATATGCTCCGGCACCTCCTTAACCTTATTCTGCGGACTTGGAACAGGCTCCCCAAACGTCTCCCAAACAGGAACAACCCCCGTCCATACTCGGTCCGTAACCTCCGCATTCTCTGTATCCTTCCTCTCATCAGACACGCCTCCATCCCGAATCTTCCCACTCCCGTCAACAACCTTGACCTTGAGAATAACAGTAGACGACATCTCAGGTTTATCAGGCGGAACGCGGGAATTCTTCCACCGCTGCGAGAGCACAGAGTTCGTGATGAGTTCCATTGCCCAGAGTTTCTCGGCTTCATCGGTCACGAGCTTCGCGTAGCCGTGGAGGACGGCTGAGCGGTAGTTGTAGCTGTGAGAGTTTGGTGTTAGAGAGAGGATGAGTCCGTCTACTCTGCTGGCTGCGACGCAGATGGGAAGCCCGTCGCCTTCGGATGCGCGTGCGAGGTTCATGATACGCGAACTGACGTAGCCGTGAAGATAGCAGTCTAGAGGCTCGTCGATGCTGGAGGATGGGTAGTCGAAGGACCCCATCTGCCCGATCATGGGTAGAATTGCGGGGAAGGGGTCTGACGGGCCGGGGTTGAAGGAGACATGGAGGACTTGGCTGGAGTTGATAATGGAATGGATAGGGCCCAGGTCGTAGGTTGCTGCAGAGTGTTAGTTTTTAATCTGGTATTCATTAATTAGATGAGGCTAACCTCTGTGTTTGTAGCGGTTGACGGTGTTAGAGTCCCGCTTTGGATATACGAGCGTCTTCCCCATTTTCCAGTTGAGATGAATTTGCTCGAGAGATAGTGCAGACAAACTCTCAGACAACAAAATGCCCTTTTATCCTCGAGAAAAGTATCGGAGGCGAGTCACTTGTTCTTAGTGGAAATGGCGTATATTGTAACTATCACTCCTTGTGAGGAAACCCTACTTACCCTAGAATCTTGGAGTTATCCACCTATCTCGCATTTCCGGGCCCGACAGATGGATGCCATTGGCCTTTCAGCTCCGATAGGCCTGTCAACCATAATCCATTCTTAGAAAGTCCATGCGAGAAGCCTCCCCGCAGACACAACGATTGGAGAGTCTGGATGATGATTGCAACGGATCGATCGCGATTGGCCGAGAATGCCGAGTAAGTTGATAGTGACATGCAGCCTGAGGCATGAACTAAGCTGTTTCAGGAAGCGGTCAGCGAGCGCGCCGGGATCCGATAACCATTCTGGCATGTCGAGGATGCGATAACAAACCCCGAAGCTACACCAGAAAACAAAATGGCAGCGTGCAGATCGATAGCGCGCCAATGGCCTCGCTATTTGCGTCGCTCGGTCCCGGTTACTATTCTCCCAATGTTGGGCCAGCGGGCGGTTCAACCACCTCAACCAACGCTACGCCGCGGATATGCTTCTGTCTCGGCCGCGGAGCTTAAATTCGGACAACCGCTGCACGAGACACACCCACATTTGCTGGGGCCTGGGGAATGTATGTATACGTTTGGTTTGTTTGAGGGAGTATGCTGATAGGACTTCTCCAATAGTAACACCCGGAATCACCGCCCTAGAGTATGCCCAGCGCCGTTCACGACTCGCAAACAAGCTCCCGAAACATTCAGTTGCTGTCCTGGCGGCCGCGGAGGTAACCTACCGAGCATCAGGCATTTTCCACGAATACAGGCAGGACTCGAACTTCTTCTACCTTACTGGTTAGGATACAGCGCGAACGAAGGCAGACACATTGGCTGATCGGCATAGGTTTCAACGAGCCCAATGCTCTGGCTATCATTGGTAAAATACTTTGCGGAAATTAGGCCAGGCTTGAATGCTGACTGAAAGTAGTTAACGACGGCTCCGGCGACAATCACCTGTTCCATCTATACGTCCGGGAAAAAGATGTCAAGGCTGAACTTTGGGATGGAGCTCGCTCTGGCACGCAGGCCGCGCAGGACGTTTTCAATGCCGACGAGGTACGATAGAACACCACGCTTATCATCGCTCGCTCGACAACATGCTGATACTGTTATTTCTTATAGTCCGGCGACATCGAACGGATTAGCCACATCCTCCCCCAAATCCTCTCTGACGCGACAGAGATCTACACAGACATCCCCGCGTTCAACCCCGGACGATCATCCTTACACCGATATTTATACGGACCCACCGGAGCATCGGAGAAACTCAAAAGAGCGGTAGATATTAGCAAGGTCAAACCGCTCAAGCCTATTCTCAACGAAATGAGGGCCTTCAAGAGCGAAGAGGAGGTCGTTCAGATGCGACGAGTTGGACAAGCATCTGGACGGGCATTTACCGACGCTATGAGGCAGACGTTTACTGGGGAGAAGGACTTGGCCTCGTTCTTGGAGTACAATTTCAAAATCAATGGCTGCGATGGCAACGCTTTCGTTCCTGTTGTCGCCGGTGGCTCGGTATGTACTTCGCCCTAAGGGGAGAGCGCAGCTAAGACCAGTACAGAATGCTCTGAGTCTTCACTATACAAGAAACGATGATATCTTAAAGTGAGTTCGTTTGACGAGGACTATTAGGGGCCTACTAACTGTTAACAGCGACGGCGATATGGTTTTGGTTGATGGAGGTGGCGTATGTATCCTTGCAGACAGTTAAGGCCTGTTTGCTGACCCTGACTAGGAGATGGGCACATATGTTGCCGACATATCTAGAACATTCCCTGTCAACGGCAAGTTCTCGGACCCCCAGCGCGACCTCTACAACGCAGTGTTGAATGTGCACCGCACATGCGTCTCGCTTTGCAGGGAGAGCTCAAAGCTTTCGCTCGACCGCTTGCACACCATTGCCGAGAACGGATTACAAGACCTGTTGAAGCAGCTAGGGTTTGACGTTTCAGGAAATGTATGTTCACATGTACAAGTGGAGCCTGCGATACTGACCGGCTTTGACAGGCACTGAGAACCCTCTTCCCCCACCATTTGGGACACTACGTTGGACTAGACGTTCATGACTGCCCTGGATATTCCAGAGGCTATGACCTCAAAGCGGGGCAATGTATTACAATAGAGCCGTGAGTGTCTGTTTCCTCTAGCTCTCAGCCCATACTTACATATCCAGTGGTATCTATGTTCCTGATGACGTCCGATGGCCGGCGAAGTTCCGAGGCATCGGGATTCGAATTGAAGATAGCGTGTGTGTCGGAGACGACAATCCGATTGTATTGACAATGGAAGCAGTAAAAGAGGTATTTTTTCTGGGTTCGTCAAGGGCCAAATTTGTGCTAATGGTGTATAATTCAGGTGGATGATATCGAGGCGCTCCGGGATTAGATCTGGGGAAGAAAAAGGAAAGCATTAGATAGATACCCATTGCATAGTGTATGATAGGCTGTTGGAGCGTTGTATGTTTACTTGTTGTACTACAACGGCTGTGGCGTTGCTCTGCAGCCAAGACATGGAGGGATTGTAATTGTACTTGTATAGACGAGAATACATTGCAAGATCAAGTTTAGATGCATAAACCCCCACCAAGCTAAAGAATTCACAGGCTTGCTGGAAAACCAAGCTTGAAGCGCGGACGCGGTGTTGTTGAAAGAATGAACGCGGTGGTTGTCTGGGCGCACATCCCGCAGCCAAAACAAACGAACGGGACTCCACCAGCCTTTGCCTGACACGCCTAGTTCGGTCTGCCTCCTCCTCAATCCTGCATCCGTTCATCATCACCTCACTTCTCCGTACCACCACGCCTCCTGTACCCTTGGATTTGGCAGTTCGCTACTGGCCTCTTCTCTGAGGCCTCTGCCTTCTTCCACCACGCTCTCTAACTTTACTCGATCCTCTCCTCGCGTGTACAATGGCTCATCTCTGAACATACCTTTTTCGCCCTTCCAGACGTGTCGCCTTGTCGCGTGCTCTGCCCCCTCCCTGACGGGCATTTCGGCTTCGTGCTGCCTCGACTTTGAAGTGCTTCTGTGTATTTGTTACCTATGGCAGCAGTATTCATACCCCCTTCGCGCGAGACCTCCCTGAACATGTCGACCCGCCGCCCGCTTGCCAACGTGCCGAATGCCACCAATTCCCCTCACAGGGTAGGCCTCGTGCCTGCCAAACGCTCCCGAACGACAAGTGCACAGATTGATATCCCTTACGGCCAGCCACCTCCGAAGAAGCAGGTCGTCGACGCGGCCGACACTCACTCCATGACTCAGTCCAAGACTGCTACTATACAAGGAGGCACGGACTCGAAGTTGTTTACCCGAAGGTCAAACAATGCCCAGCCAAGTGCATTCGAGAAGAAGTTAGTGGCTGCAAGAGAGAAGGATCGGCAATCTCTGTCCAAGAGCACAAAACAGGAGAAACCACCTGCGGAGAACATTTCGATTAGACAGTGGCAGAGACACTACCGAAAAGCCTTTCCTCACTTTGTCTTCTACTTCGATGGCATTCCAATAGACGTGCGCAGCAAATGTTCGAGACAGGTCATTGCGCTTGGTGCAGTAAGTTTTATCTGATCTTCACTTTGCATTATGGGCCCTTCTACTTTCGACTCGATATTTCATCTACTAACAATACTTTAGCGTGAGGAGAAGTTTTTCTCGCGTCTAGTTACTCACGTCGTTACCTCCCGACCAATTCCCCCTGAGATCGACCGACGAGCACAACAGGAAGTCCACGATACGCCACAGGAGTCACCGGGAGATGGTGGGATGTTGGAGACAATCAATCCGGCGGAGCTTGAAATGCACTTGCACCTTGCAGTTTGTCCAAAGCGTGAGCAAAGTCATGATGTTTTACACCGAGCCCGTGAAATGGGTATGAAGATTTGGGCCATCGAGAAGCTTCAGCGGATGATTGCTACGATCAATGATGCCGACATCGCCAACTCCAACAGCCACGTTGTTCGAACCAATAACGGTCAAACAAAATCCAGGGGCAAGGATGAGCTTTCACAAGCTCTACAAAACGAGCTCCATGGCCCCTCTGACCGGAACCACCTATCCGTGCTCAAAGACTTGGTGCTCTTCAAGGGGCCTTTTATCTACGTGCACGATATGGATGAGAAAACGAAACCTGTTATGGTGAGGGATTTTCCGAAGGTCGTCAAACGCCAAGACGGTATTTGGCCGCAATTCAGGAGCGCGCCATTGGGCAAGTGTCCGTTTGTCGAGGATGTCCCTTCAAAACGTGACGCAGAAAGGCAACGATCCCGCCAGGAGAAGGAAAAGAAGGACTTCGTCAAGCCTGCGATACCAAAACCAAAAACCCACGCGACGGAAATCAAAAAGGAGAATGAAGAATTGCCAGTGAGGAAAGAAACAAGCCCTACCGAGGCGGACGAACCCGCCCCGCCATTAATTAAGCGCGAGGAGTCATTAGATGCCCTTCAAGACATTCCACTGTCTCCGAAAAAGAGTTCGGAAAGCTTTGTTCCGCCACAGCTTAACCGGAAAGGTCCCTTTTTCCATGGCAGGGAGCCTGCTGCTTCAGGTGTTCAACCTTCGAACATCACCTCCGCCATTCGGTCCCAGATGGTCTCGTCGACCGCTGCTGCTCCGGGTGCAAAGGCTGGTCTCAGCAAGGAAGTCCACGAACTGAAGCGCAAGGTGCTCGAGAAAAGCCACGTCGGATTCAATGCAAGGGCTGCAGCTTATGCTCAAGAAACAACCGCTACTGCGAGCACAGACAAGGCCCAAAGTAGCCGTCTGAGCAAATCAACTCGCGCGGATAAGCTTGGACACATCGATGAGGAAACCACACAATCAGAAGAAAACGATGCTACGAAATCTCGAGCTGTCGCCCGCAAGAGCGGAGAGGTTAGAAAGAAAGAGAGACGGAGAGACCCGAAGCCAGGATATTGCGAGAACTGCAGGGACAAGTTCGACGACTTCGACGAGGTAAGTGGGTAATTTGACCCTTAACGCACGACGCTAACTCGAAACAGCACATCATGACACGCAAGCACCGCAAGTTCGCAGCGAACAATGCCAACTGGACTGAACTGGACTCGCTGCTTTTCCAACTGGAACGACCGGTCAAGGAAGAATATGATTATGTTTAGCATTTCAGCGTCATTAGCTATGTCATACATAGCGATTCTGCGCTTCCATTCGCCGTCTGATTCGAGTACATTGCTCTTGCATATGTGATCTGCAACGCCATTCGACCATGATTTATCTGCCTCTCATGATGCATATCTAGCAAAGCTGCTTGCAATCTTATTGGGCAACATGGCTTGACTAGACTTGCAGTTTGCCTCTCTCATGCTTCGCATTTTCCTGCCCATCCTTGTTCATTGTACGTTTACTGCACTTGATTCTCACCATTTTCGATGTTCTACGGAACATAGTCATAGCACCGGTGTTCTTGGATTTTTCTCTTCTTCGTCGCTGTCACAGTGTTTCGACCACCGCAACTCGAAACCGAACAGCAGTGACAATCATCGGAGTGGAGGCTCAAGGAAAACAAGCTAGATTTGAGAGGCGATACGGAACTCTCAGGGCCTCAAAGTATACTGAGGCCCCACAGCTCTTTCCCAGGCTCCATGCCATTTCACCTCCTTTTACCTTTTCGCATTGGCATCTTACCATTGGGCGATTTCAGACCTCATATTCACCCGTTTCCTTCTTTTTCTGTTTCCTTTCTTTGCTCTCGGTTACGGTGGGCGGTTGTTCTCTTCTCGGGGTCGCATTATGGGCCGACTACTTGGATCGGTGCAGGGGGCATGTGGAAGTTTCACGGATGGGACCGATGAATGAAGATATTCTTCTCTTCGCTTCCTCCCAAGTGACTATTTTATCTCTAGGTGCAGTATCTATGTATCTTGCCTAGTTTATGCGCTTTATTTATAGAGCTTTGGGTGGGTGATCTTGACCCTGGCTTATAGCTGGGTCGATGATGAGGTTGACGTTTGTTGCTGGGAGTTGGCTGGATGGATGTTGAGGGTACACGTAGCTGGTTGAGGAATTTAAGAATAAGATTATTCTAATGTCTCTGCCCCCCTTGTGCGTAGTGTGGCCAGTAACCGCCTAATTGGTATGTACTGACAGCAGTACTATCGCGTTTAACTGACGGTAACTACAACCACCGCTGCTCAGGAACAAGATACTCCCCAATACAGACCCTCCCCTCATCCATCCCCTCCCAGCTCCCAAACAAAATCACCTTCTCAAGCGGATCCCCTTCCATCTGGGCCTCTAGATCCCGGATCCGGCTTGACTCTGGTAACATTGGTTCTTCTGCACCAGTACCAGCACCAGCACGATTCCCATTCCCATTTCCATTCTCATACCCTCTCAAAGCGGAATCCAGATCCAACCCGGAATACCCTGCCCCCTCCTCACCACCCCCTTCAAGGTCACCACGAACATAAACCGCAGGAGAGATATGATCATAGAAATCCCCTTCCTCAATCTCCATCACCCGTCTCGCAATACAAGCCGTGACCTTGGCATCCCAGATCCCCTCGCGATGATTGGTAGACTCCAGCAGTCTGACAGCCCTCCTTCTCACCCTTCTATCTCGGCACTTGATCGCCGTGTAGAAGAGTGGGATCATCCATCCGACGTCAATGATCGTGTGTGCCATATCGCATCGCCCGATCCAGTGAGGTTTTGGGTTTCCATTACTATTGTCGATAGAAGGTGTGACGAACGGCGAGTCAGGGTAATTCGGATCCCGCGACATCATGGTATACACGTGCGAAAGGTAGTTGAGAATATCGACGAAGAGCGGTGTATACCTGTCAAAGACGGATTCTGAATGCTGGTGTAGACTAGTTTCGGTCATTATTGTTAGCATGGTGTGGTAGCTAGAGACCAGCCCGTGGACTTTGGCTTTTGCTTCGGCGACTTCAGAGGTTATGGAGAGATGTAGGGTGGGCAGGGAGGTTATGTAGTTTGTTTTCCAGGCGTCCAGGCCCTGTTTTATGCGGTCGCGGTGGCTGGTTAGGCGGTAGGTGGAGGGTTTGGAGGGGATTTGGCGGGCGAGTGTGGAGAGGCGGAAGATTTCGTTCATGAGGTGGTCTAGGCTGCGCCAGACGGCTGTATAGGAGGTGAATTTGGGCGGTTCCTTGGGAGATGGTGGTGGTTGGAGTGGTGATGAGAGGATGCATGGCTGGGGACGCTGGATATGTTGGAGCAGTTGGACTTGGGTGTGGAGTCGGAAGAAGGCTTCGCCTATTGAAACGTCTATAGGCTCTTGGGATCCTTGTATGGCCTTGGTCGAGTTGCACTTTTCCTCAGCAGACTGGGCCTCGGCAAGGATGTTCAATCCATTGCGAAGATGAACCTGCGCAGAGACAAAATGTCCGCGAAGAAGGTCGAGCACGACAAACACAAGACAGACAATAAGAACCACACGGAATGAGGACTTGTCTTTTATCGTGAAGTGCGGACTCAGGTGACGGACGGCCTTGATCAAGTGGCGTAGTGTGGATTGCTCTAGTTTCGTAGCCGGAACCGAGTTGGTTTTGACGAAGCCCACTCTGTGGGTAAAGCTTAGGGCCATGATGGCGTGCCAGACAGCCTGTTCGCTGTGGCTAGCCTGTAAGAGGTTCTTAGTCCAGAAGTCAGAGAGGTAGGATCCCGGTAGCTTGATGATTGTCCGGCCTTTAAACCAGTCAAAGGACGCTAATTCGTCCGTACTAGCAGCCAGGGTTGATATACAGGCGAGTGGGGGATATTCTAATATGTCTCGTGGAGTGTTAGACGATTGACGGCGCCAATATAGATTGCCACCACCTCCCCAGACGCCGTAGCCGTCGCAGACACGGCCAGTGGAGAGGCATCGATGACAGACTGGAAAGTGCTCATCGCACTTCACTTTACGGATCCTAACAGGCGGGGTAAGCTACGCTCATCTGTTAGGGACGGGGTTCAAGCAGTGCAACTCACTTGCATGTCTGGCATCCGGACTTGACCCTTTTTTTCACCTTGCGACCAGGCTTTTCGGGTGTTACGGACTTTGTCATTCTGTCAAATGGTTGGATGTCCGACGTACTGGGATTGAAGCCGAGTGACGATAAGTTCAAAGCACTTGATTGTTTTTCGAGAATAAGCTCCAGTCTCTCACTGCAAAGAGTATTCGAGGTTGTTCCTGGTCGGCTCGGAATCACTGTCATTTAATTGGACTCAAGTGGTTGATGGGATTTTGAGCTTCCGCTGTGTCAGCGGCTGGGCACGAGGGAAGCATCCTGTGGTTCGCGTTCTCGGAAATGCACAAATATGATTCAACGTGCGATGATTGAGCGCCCTGCTAGTCTCATCTTCGGCGGAGAGTGTTGGAGTGGTATGAAGATGATGAACGAATGGAGAGAATGGTTGGTCTGCTCGCAAACACTCCATGCTGATTGGACTGTTGGGTATAGCGGATCCATAAGGCTGCTTTGGGGGCCAACCGTCTTAGGGCTAGCGTGTATCAGAGTAGCAGGGTAGAAGCTTATTCTTCGAAGTACAATGTGGAAGTATAGGTAGTGTCTGGCGAGTCGGTCTAATAGGCAGTATTAGGCGATGCGTATCTCCATTGAGACCAATATTATCTCCAGCTCAATGATTATAAAGGGCCCTCATCCACAGCTCGGCCATTCAACAGACTCGAAACATCGAGCAAGCAATACCCGACGAACTTTCTTCCAGACCATTGAGCAACATGTCAACGGTATCACTGCGTTCTCTGGGTAGAAATGGGCCCTTTGTACCGGTTCTTGGTTCTGGTTTGATGACAATGTCTTATCTGGCCTATGGAACTCCTCTGAGAGAAGAAGAGCAATTTGCTATCCTCGATCGAGCGGTGGAAATAGGCGCAACCTTTTGGGATACTTCAGAGTAAGATGTAGCCGAAATTGTTCATGGTCTTCATCGGCTAACGGCATCGCAAGTCTCTACGGCGACAACGAGGAAATCGTGGGGAAGTGGTTTCAAAGGACAGGAAAGCGGGACCAGGTCTTCCTCGCAACAAAGTTTGGGTTCGTTAATGGAGGCAAGTCATACGAGACTGATAGCTCTGCCTCATATTGCAAGAAGGCTTGCGAGGAGAGCTTGAAGCGTCTTGGCGTTGACTCCATTGACTTGTGTAAGTGGTCTCATTTGAGATTGGAGACATACTGAACTTCCTAGACTACCTGCATAGCGCTAACCCCGAGACTCCCATTGAAGAAACCATGCGAGCTTTGGTGGAGCTGAAGGAGTAAGTTCGTGTTGTGGCTAGATACTGTCGAGCCGGGTATTTGCTAACGCGGTGCGTTTCAGAGAGGGCAAAATCAAGCATATTGGACTTTCAACGGTGTCATCTACTACGCTTCGCCGCGCCAGCAAGATCGGACCCGTGACTGCTGTTCAAGCCGACTACTCGGTGGTATCGCGTGATATCGAGGCTCCTGCCGGTACCAACATTCTGGCTACTTGCCGCGAGCTAGGAGTCGCAGTGGTCGCCGCAACACCTCTAGGACGCGGTCTGCTGACATCCACCTTCAGCCAAGGCGGCGAAGTTGGAGATGAAAAAGACATGCGCGTGAGAGTGATGCCCCGTTTCCTCCCTGAGAACCGGGAACAGAATCTCAAAGCTGTGAGTCAATTCAGAGCACTAGCTGAGAAGAAAGGCTGCAGCGTGTCTCAGCTCGCTCTTGCATGGCTTCTCAAGCAGGGAGATGATATCTTCCCGATTCCTGGCACAAGAAGGATCAAGTATCTGGAGGACAACTGGGGAGCTCTCAAGATCTCGCTCACGGATGAGGAGGAAGCGGAGATCAAGAGATTTGGGGAGTCACAAAAGCTCGCTGGGGGCGTTGTGCCGGAGCAATTTGCATCGTACCTCTACCGCGACACGAAAGAGGAGGAGGTTGCTTGAGAGAAGTCCTGTACTGTTTAGATGGAGATGAATGAATGTGAGCGAATAATAGCAGAGAGAGAAAGTGCCTCGGCCAAAGAGATCTCGGCCCGGAAGAAGTGGAGTTCCGGCGGAGTAGCCGTAGGAGCGGTAGCGTAAGCAACCAACCACAGCAGCATCCTGATAAAAATGCAGGCAGAATGACCTCAAGAAAAAAACGCCCCCCACCTGACCGCCCACGCCTTACGTCCCGTTTTCTCTTGAGATGCTCTTCTCTACGCAGCATATACCAGCACGCGCTTTGAATATATAGACGCTCATGTTTTGTTGAGATGGAGCAAGGCTCTTCCCCGCTTTACTTTGACTCACATTTGTTTTCTTACTTAACGATCTTTGTATAGCGCCGCATCTACCCGGCAGTTGTCCGTCCCACTTAGAGCTATAGTAACGCCACCCATCTAAACTGGGCAGTTCCTCAGCTGCCCGCTTCATAACCCGAGCTCTTACCGTGTTGTTCGGCTCGATTCACAGTTAAAGTTATATAACTACGAAATGGTGGCTTTGAGGATTGCCGCTAAGCGGATGCTGCAATCGCAGCGTGTCGCGTGCTGCGGTATACAAGCTCCCGCGCCTGCGATAATTCCTCTGCTTCCTCGATCCGATATCAATGCTCGATTCCAGACTCCATGCGGTGTGCGCCATAGCTCCCACTCTCCGCTCGGTGCGAATCCAGCCAATCCACGGAAGAAAGTCACGATGCAGACCCTGCGAAACCTCTACAAGAAGGGTGAGCCCATCACCATGCTCACCGCACATGACTTCCCAAGTGCATACGTCGCCGAGACTGCTGGTATGGAAATGGTTCTCGTGGGCGATAGTCTGGCAATGGTGGCCCTGGGTATGCAGGATACAAGTGAGGTTGGCTTGGAAGACATGTTGCTGCACTGTCGAAGTGTTGCTCGAGCGGCTCAGAACTCGTTCACGGTTCGTATAGCGAAGTGGAACCCCCAGTGTCAAATTCAAGACCCTAACCGTCATTTCTAGATTGCAGATCTTCCTATGGGATCTTATGAAGTGTCACCAGAGCAGGCTCTTCAATCCGCAATTCGCATCGTGAAGGAAGGTCGAGTGCAGGGAATCAAACTAGAAGGAGGTGAGGAAATGGCCCCGACCATCAAACGGATTACGACTGCCGGTATTCCAGTTGTAGGGCATATTGGTCTTACGCCTCAACGTCAAAATGCCCTCGGAGGGTTCAGAGTTCAAGGGAAGTCCACAGCGGGTGCACTGAAACTATTGAAGGACGCGCTTGCGGTGCAAGAAGCCGGAGCATTCATGATGGTGGTGGAGGCAGTGCCGGCGGAGATTGCAAAAATCGTCACGGAGAAGCTCAGCGTACCGACAATAGGCATTGGTGCTGGAAACGGTTGCTCTGGCCAAGTCCTAGTTCAGATCGACATGACCGGAAATTTCCCGCCTGGTCGATTCATCCCGAAATTTGTCAAGCAGTATGCCAACGTCTGGAACGAGGCACTGAAGGGCATTGAGCAATATAGGGAGGAGGTAAAAAGCCGGGCATATCCTGCTGAGCAACACACCTATCCGATCCCGAAGGAGGAACTTGTTGAGTTCCAGAAGGCCGTTAACGACATACACGAGAAAAAGTAAATTTATATATTTCGGTTCCGTCTGGCATATGAAACCTACAGCAGTCTTGACGATGAATGATTACCCCTGTTTCTGCGGCATGACTCCTGTTATTTGATACCTTTGTGAGCAGTTATTGCCTTGTTTTGTAAACCAATTGTTAATCCTGGATCGATAAGCACAAATAGGAATCGACTCTTACCTGTTTGTACAGATACCAATGTGTGACTGATGGTCAATCAGTTAGATCAGAGTTGAAGGGGGAGATGAGAGCGCCAGGTGGTTGCAGATGATCCGGTCTCGACAGTGGAAGTGAAGCATTCCAGCCTATATAAGCATCAAATAACTAGGAATATCCTTGGCATCGGAAGTTATGCAGCCAGCAGCATACAGAAACAGATGAGGATGCGAGCTGGAAGATGAATTGGGAATGGGACACATAGGCGACTGCTTGCATTCTGCGGGCAAAACCCCTCCTCCCAGACTGCGGTACAAAAGGCGGTAGCCTACGACAGCTGGAATCTTGGCAGGGGCATTCATTGTTTAGGCTTCACCATCAAAAGAGAATTGAGTCAGTCTGTCCTATAGCACCTTTTTATTTTTGTCCTGTGTGTTATTCATTCACACAACCTCTCGAAATACTGTAGCTATGATGGCCAGCAATGAAGAATACCCGGTTGATGAGGAGATCGCTCATTTCTTTGAGAAGACAACAGCTACTCGCGCAGCCTGTGACGCATATGCAGCAGAACACTTTGGAGGCGAGGTAATCCCTGTTGCCGTACAAGGCGTGTGCAGCTATACGGTTTATGTTGGGTCCAGCAGCGAATTTGTGATTCAGTTTCGCCTTCGGTCTCTTGCGCTGAAGGTGGAGACCGTCAACCTCGCTCGAACCAAATATGGCCACTTTGCCCCGCAAGTCGCTTTTAGGGGGCAGATCGGGGATGACATGGAGGGAAGAGAACCAGTCTATATCTATGTCATGAATCGAGTACCTGGTGTCAGCTACCTGGATTTCATTCTCACTTATAACAGTCGTATACCCGAAAGTTCCGCTACATTTTCTTCTTGGCGGAAGACTCTTGTAACTGATATCGCGAAGTATGCCTGGCGCTTACCATCATACGCTCATAATACTAACCATACATCCTCTTAGGTTTTTTGCCCTATCTTGGAAGTCTACGCAAACTGTTGATCAAACATATCGCGATGAACTCTACCATCAATACAAGAAAGAACTTGAGTTGTTACTTACCTCTCTACCCTGCCGTTTCCAACCATTCATACAGTAATCTCTCGACTCCCTTCCAGCTATTTTCTCGCTCCCAATGGTTCTCCTCCACAGAGACTTCGGGGTATGCAATATCATGGTAGACGAGAAGTCTTGCAATCTAAAAGGGGTGATCGATTGGGCCGAGGCTGAGATTGCGCCATTTGGCCTCAACCTTCATTCCCACCAACGACTCATAAGCAGGGTCTACCTCAAGAATGGTTGGACCAGATACGACGACTACATCACTTTTGAGGAGATATTTTGGGCCACATTGCGCAAGGAGGCTGGAGGGTTGGACGATGAAACGATTAGAGTCATCAAACTAGCAAGGGTTGTGGGACTCTTGTTATCCCGTGGCTTCAGTCGCCTTGCGAACCAGCCGGTCCCTGTACCGATCCAAGATGATGAACATGAAGCGTACAGAATGCGGGATTTGGATGGGCTTTTGATTAATCCGGACACAAGGTTTACGGAATTGACGTAACTGGACCAGATTGGTAGTGAAACGACTGACAAAGAACTGACTACAGCTGCAATGGGCATTCAGTGAAGCACGCTTAGAGAACTCCGGCCACAATGGGAGCAAGCTGTTTTGAGATCTTCAAAACTTTCTAGCTTGGAGAGAGGCTTAGCGTTGCACATCTCGTCGTTGCCCAAGGTCTCATTCGCCGTGCAAACACGCGGGATGCTGTGAACCGACTCAAATGCCAACCTGTGACTCGGGTTGACCTTGTATCTATGACACGAGACGAACCCAGCATGAAAGTGTATTGCTCAGGAATGAGTTCTGGCATACACTCACTGCCGCAGCCTAGGATCTGGAGGCCGATTAGGGCTGTGAGCTTATTCCTGGCAACGTAGTTGATGAACCATCCTCGAACACCTCCCAACACTGAACAGGTCTGACTCTATAATAATGTGCGGTAATGAGAGCTCTTTCTCTGAATCTACCAGCAAGCCATGAAGTGATTCCAATCAATGGAAACGGGCCTCCTCATCCTTTCGCAGCGCTGGTGAGTAGCAGAGTAAACTTAATGCCCCTTTTTGCTCTAAGACATAGGATTTTTAGTAAGAGCTGGATTCAAATAGAAAAGAGACTACTACAGCCAGGTGATAGCCGTACCGTGCCACTCAATCCATCGCATCCTATAGAGCATCTACATCACGTGAGCTGATCTAAGGCTTTGTGCTCTCTTGTTTTGAAGGCACGCGTTTCAAAGCACATCTCTTTACCTCAATCCTTCGTTACTTCGTATTTCTCCCCACATCTTTCCCACTCTTTTATTGACGCGTGGATCTATACCAGTGTTGTCTCGATTTCAGGCAATGACTACTCAATATAAACGCTCCACCCGAAGGACGGGTCTAGCGAAGACATCACAAAATCGGAAAACTGCGCATGCAAAGAACCCATCTTCTTCAGCAATTTCAGAAGCCGGGGGACCTCAACTTGGTGATAGGACAGCAGTTCATGTTACAGTGCGTTGTCGGAGTCGCAGTGAACGGGAGACCAAGGAAGATCATCCCGTTATACTTCGAACAGATGGCATCAAGGGAAAGACTGTAGAAGTATCTATAGGTCCTAGCATAAACAAGACCTATAGTTTTGATCGGGTATTCTCATCTGCTGCTGACCAGCGCACGGTTTACGAAGATACGGTATTGCCCATGGTTGATGAAGTGAGTTTCGAAGCTGGCTTGTCACTGATATTACCCCATCCATATACTGATACATAATACAGCTTTTGTTGGGATACAACTGCACCATCTTCGCGTATGGCCAGACCGGGACAGGCAAGACATACACAATGTTTGGAAATATGACAGAGGAGTTTGGGCTTTTGTCGGACAATGCAGGAATCGTCCCACGCACTCTCTACACACTTTTCGACAAGCTTAAAAGAAGGGATAGCACTGTCAAGTGTTCTTTTATCGAGCTGTATAACGAGACCATACGGGATCTCCTCGCTGATAAGGATGATACGAAACTGCAGCTGTTTGAAAACGAACGGAATGGCGCCACCGGAAGTTTACTGGTGAAAGGGATGCAAGAATCATATATTGATTCTCCATCAGCTGGTCTTCGGCTACTCGAAATGGGTAGCCGGAAACGACATGTGGCAGCAACGAAATGCAATGACTTGAGCTCTCGAAGTCATACTATTTTCACTATTAACGTTCTTACCAAGACGAGCGATGAGTCCATCACCTCTGGAAAACTGAATTTGGTAGACCTGGCTGGCAGCGAGAATATTTAGCGAAGTGGCGCAGAGAACAGGCGTGCTGTCGAGGCGGGTCAGATTAATAAAAGCCTGCTAACGCTGGGACGAGTTATTAATGCCCTGGTTGATAAATCCTCACACGTGCCGTACAGGTATTGCACGCCTAGTCCATCCGAGCATACGAAAACTAATGATGGATAGAGAATCAAAATTAACACGATTACTGCAAGATTCCTTGGGTGGCCAGACCAAAACTTGCATAATTGCGACTGTTTTACCCTGCTAGTCAAGTCATGAAGAGACTGTGTCTACATTGGACTACGCATTCCGCGCTAAAAACATCCACAACAGACCGCGGATAAACAACCCCGTCCCCAAAGATACGAAACTCTTAGAACTTGCTCAGGAAATCGAGAACCTCAAACGCAATTTAAGAGCAACAAGAGATCGGAACGGTGTATATATGACTTCCGATACGCATGAAGAGATGATGAAAGAGATAGAGTCCCGACGGATCATGAACGAGGAGCAAAATCAGAGTATAGAAGCATTAGAATCTGGCCTCCGCCACAAGTCAAAAGAGCTACTCGCAGTCACACGTGAGCTCCGGGAGGCAAATCTAGAGCTCAATCAGATGAACGACGCCCTAAACAAAGCTCAGAACATATGGGGCGGATCTGTTGCCGAGATCTCAGACATCACCGAGAAAGTGATTTCCCGAATGAAGCACTTCCAAACCCAACAGACAGGGCTCTAACGGGACTTTTCGGCCAATCTCGGCCGATTCCTCGAAAACGAGATGGCGGCTGCCCAGGAGAATCAGACCCTGCTTTATGATAGTTTCCGTTCTGTTGACGTCGTTGGGGAGGAATCTAGGACGCAGGTATTGAGAGATAAGACAGAAGAAGCTTTCCGTGGGCACAAGCAAATCAGTAAAACGGGCAGGGTGACGGTTTCCGAGGCTATGAATGGACTCTCTCAAGCTATTGCCCGGATATCTGAAGGTCTCGAGGAGGAACTGTCGAAGTGCAACAATCAGGTACGATCTCTTATATGCGTTTATAAGGTCTTATCTGATTGGCTTTCTAGTTTGATACTGCTTACAGCACGCTTGATGAGGATGTCTAGTCTACATTCCAGATTATAGCCAAATATTTTGAGGAGCAAAAAGCCGAGATCAGCGAGCTTCGTCTTCAGCTTCAAGATGCCAACTCTTAATTGATGGAAATGAACCAGAAGACATTACTTGACGTTGCTCGCCTTCTAGAAGAGGAGCGGTTGAATGCTGAAGTAGAGCGCAATAAATTTCTGGCCGAAATCGGTGCACTATATGACCGTTCATGCCGGCAACGTTGGGACAGACTTCAAGGAAATCACAGTATTATCAGCGGTGACATTTCGAGCTCTGAGGATCTGATACAAGGTCTTACTATACATACCCGGATTGATGAGTGTATCAACAAGCAGAAGCAACTTGCCAAAGAGCTAGTAGATGCAAGGAATAATCTCAAAGTGCGGATGGGACAAGATAAGGAGGTACAGCTCCTGCCCTGCTATATGATTTAGCCTTTCATTGACTAGGAGCAGAGCCTTGCTGCGCACTATTCTTTCGCTCGACAAGCAGCAGTATCCGCGAGGAAGGACCTACAGCAAGGGGTTGACAATCATGAGGAGAATCTTCACGGACAATTGGAGCTCTGGGCCCGAGATTTGGAAAAGACACAATCACAGAACAACCAGCTTGGTGACACGTATCTTGACCATTTGGAGACCCTGGAGACGACTATGAAATAGTCTTACTTAATGATGAAGGACCGACTTGGAATAGTATTTGACAACTCCATGCAGTTTCAGAAAGACATGGCACTGCAGTCTGACACAATAGAACAACCTATCAATGCATTGGAGAAGGAGATTTGCGAGCCCCTCTTACAGCTGCGAACAAATATACAGAGCTGTTCATTGCCAACAAGTGCTACCCTACAACAAGATTCTACTGCCTCTGTTAACAGGGGCTCATTGATCTTTCTGGTGCACAAGGAGCCTAAGGAACAGGACTCCCATGATATACCAATATCAACTTATATCAGTCAAAAGGACAATTCCCACGAGGAGCCGGACAGTCTGGCCAAGCAGCCATCCTTGGAAGTTATACCTGATGACAGCGAGCAACCCCGACTTAAACGGCGTCGTCTGTAAGAAAGCAGTGCTTGGTTACATCCATTCTGCCCCTAGATAATTTTTCTTATGTAGAAAGTGTCATTTCGATCCCTGGACTAGTTAATGTCTGTAAACGGCAGGGAGTCTGGTCAAATTTATGGAGTTTGAGATTTGGAGGTTCGAGGATAGATTTTCTGCTCATGGATCTAAGGGTTAGGCCTTTTTTCCTGCCTAGATCATATTCAATAGCTCTAGTTATAAGGGAACAACCATTGCTTTTAGCAGCAGAAATGATCCGGCTTCGCCACCGAGGTCAAGAGATAACTACCTAAGAGAGTGGGATGACTGATGACAGACGAACAGGTAGATTGTGGCACGTGATCTGTCATGTGACCCGTAGCCTGACCACGCAGACCTCTCCTCGCGTGCCGAAGATTCCCCAACATCCCTCACGCATCACTCGTGCCCTCAAGAAGGAAGCGCTGTACCACTCGATAGTTGGCGCCGAGATTGAGTATGCGCTCTAAGTGCGCCTCTTATCGTCAGATTTAAGTGCTTCCGTTGCCCTGTGTGTAGAACGAGACCTAGGTGGCGCGCGCGCAACGCCAGCTCGGACGCAATCCGTTATCCTACAACGCGCCGTAGTAATTTGAAAAGCTTCAAACAACCACTATATACCCTCATTATGGCTGGTAAGCTTAGTACAATGTCCTCCTGGGTCCTGCGCGAGAGACCAACTGTGGTTCTCGCGACAGCTGCCCCAGCTTCTGTGGATAGTGAGCTAACTATCGCGCCAGATGAACCGCGTCGCTCCGGTCGCTCGACCAAAGGCCAACACAAGAACCTCGATATGATCAGCGAAACACCCTCGAAGAAGTCGAAAGCGAAAGCGCAAGCGAAAGAAAAAGCGCCGAAGCCCTCCGCAGAACCTACCCCCGCCCCGAGTGAGGAAGAAGAAATCATCCGATGCATTTGTGGCGAGTACGAGGAGGAGGAAGATATCGAACGTGATATGATCTGCTGTGATGGCTGCTCAGCCTGGCAACACAATGACTGCATGGGTCTGACGTTCGCGAAAGGCGAGGAGCCCGACCAGTACTTCTGCGAGCAGTGCAAGCCTGAAAACCACAAGGTGCTCTTGGAGAAGATCGCGCGTGGCGAGAAGCCGTGGGAGGAGGCTGCAGAGAAGAGGCGCCAAGAGGCCGAGGAGCTGAAACAATCACGGCGCAAGAAGGGCAAGAAGGGTGGGAAGAAGGGAGGTAGGCAGAGCGAGGTCAAGCCCGAGACAGCAACACCCGCTCGTGCGACGACTGCTCCTCGCGTGTCTGCGACTCCAACAGAAGCTCCAGTAGCAGCGACCCCTACGCCTGCCCCGGCTCCCGAAAAGCCTAGTCAGCCTGCCGAGGAGCGACCAGCAAGCTCACAAAAGCGAAAGTTTAGCGAGCAACAGGACGTCCCGACGCCTGAATCGGTGCGTATCACGCTGCCTCTATCCCGGTTTGTTTTAGCTGCTAATGTATCCAAGGGACCTAAGTCAAAACAGCAAAAGGTTTCGCCACCTGCCGGAGATCTAACCCCTAAGGCAAAGCCCGCTCCTAAGCCGGCACCTGCGAAGAACGAACAACCAACCGCAAAAGACAAAACTCAACCTTCTGTCACTGACATTGCGGCGTCCCAAGGCGTGAAGTCTATCAGTGACATTAAAATTCCCGCTCGGAGGAACGCTGTTAGCGCGCTCTCAAAGGTCTTCGTAGATCAAATCACGGATGCGCTAGCGCGAGGGTCTTTCAAGTTGCCGGACGGCAAGTCGGGGGATGAAGTTGGCCAGCAGCTCGGACTTTCAGTCGAGGATGGCATGTATCAGAATTTATGTGGTGGATCTGGGGAGCCTACAGAAGCTTATAAGTTACAACTGCGGACGGTTTTATTCAACGTAAAGAAGAACCCTTCTCTACGGGATCGTCTGCTCGTAGGTAGTTTACTTCCCGAGGCTCTATCTAAAATGAGCTCCCAAGATATGGCTAGTGAGGAACTGCAGCAGAAAGATGCTGAGATCAAGAGGGAAGCGGAGAGACAGCACATTATCATCCAGGAACAGGGGCCCCGAATTAGGAGGACCCATAAGGGTGAGGAGATAGTCGAGGATGACCAGCAGAATGTTGCCAGCGAGCCTGTCTTCTCGGCTGTTCCCCGTCGCGCTACGGAGACTGATGGAAGCCCTACTGCGCAAAGCCCAACGAGTCCGACTGCTAAGCAACCAGAGACTGATGGACAGGAGAAGACTCTCCCAGCGCCAGAAGTCACGCCAGCAGAACGAACAACCAGTCACGACGAGCACTTCCCACCTCGAAGCCACTCACCGGGAACTGGTCAAGAGCAAGTATTCCCAGAGGTTGCTACACACATTCGCGAACCAATACCAACGCCAACGGGCAAGGTCCAGGCTGATGCAGAGATCGATCAACTGTTGAAGGACGACGACGAGCCCGAGTCTCCACCATATTCACCGAAAGATGTTCACGAAGAGGGCTCTATCTGGCACGGCAAAGTGGTCATGAATCCCATCGGCGACTTTTCGTCATTCGCCAAACATGTTGGAGGAGCAGACCTGAGTGGAAGGATACCATGGAGCCAACTCATCCCATCTACTCTGCTGATAGATGGACGAATCGATATCCAGCTTGCCACCAACTACCTGTGTGGTCTGCGGTTCAGCACATCAACGGATGTCTCCGTCATCTCCATCAGCAGGCCAGAATCATCAAAGGAGAAGGCCGGCTTTGACAAGCTCTTTACCTATTTCCAGGACCGCAAGAGATACGGCGTGATCGGAAAACATCCCCTCCCAGCCGTCAAAGATACTTACCTCATCCCCATTGAAGCTGGAGCTACCAAGAAGCCCGAGTTCATCGAGCTCCTCGAGAACAACAGCCTCGAAGACCCCACACCCGAACGCCTCCTCCTCGTCGTCTTCGCCGTCAAGACCGGCGAGTCTAACCCTCCATCCGTGCAACCACTCTCTCACCACCCCAGTCTCGATCCCGCGGCCTCAGCAAGTCCATTAACAGTTACCTCGGGCACACCGCAACAACCCCATTTCGCAACCCCCGGCCCCAGAGCTTCAATGCCATACCCCCCAACACCCACGCCAGCTGGAGCCTTCACAGGCACCCCTCAAGCACCAACACCTAACAACCAACAACCTCCGTCGCAAACACCCCAAAACAACAACTCACACCCGCCTCAACAAGCAGACCAATCCTCCGCCGTCACTGGTCTCGCAGCAGCCATCCAAGTCCTCGGTTCGCAGGCAAACAGCCCCGCAATCCAACAACTACTCCAACAAGCACCGAATGCAAACCTCGTACAGTTACATGTTGTGCGTGATATACTTGTCAAACACCCACAGGCTGCTACTGATTACTATCTGCTCATGAATGAGTTGTATCAAGCGACGGCGCCGGCGGGCGCGAATGCCACCGCTAATGCAAATGCAAGTACGAACGGGAATGGAAATGGGAATGGACATGCCTAGTACCTAGTTCTAGGAGCAGGAAGAATTCTTGTATAGTACTTCTCTGATACTGATACTGATTCTGATTCTGATTCTGATACCGATGCGATGGGCATTGTACCTGAAGTCATGGAAGGCACATGCATGCCATTGTCCCAATCTCATACCTAACACTTCTGATTTCTTTTCTTTTCTCTCTCTTCTCACGTCACTTTGTGCTTTGTTTCCTTTTTTGTTAGTTACGTTCCGGAATCGGTTTTCGGTCTGCGGGCTCGGTGTTCCTGTCTTTCTTGTTTTTTATTTTTTTTTTATCTCCGGTTTTGCTTTACGATTTGACGCTTGAAAGCCATTGCTGTTTTACTCGCTCCTCATTGTCGAGGGTGAAAATTGATGGATGGCTTTTGGTTGGACATGGATATGGACATGAACAAGGCCATGGACATAACTACGGGATACCTAGGTTAGTTAGGTAGTTTGTATTGCGCGTTGCTAGCTTATAGTTTAGCTGGTAGTGTCGGGCTGGTGGATTGCTGGCACCGACAGGAAGATTTCTATTTTTAGTGCTCTGATACAGTATGAAATGTTGGGTGTTCTGCGGTAGTTTAGTCTTCATCCTAATGGATTGATCTTTCCTGATTGTCAGTGGACTATGTGTGATGCATTGAACTACCTAAGTAGGCCGTAAACGAAAAGCTCATGCTCTGGTTCTCTAGTCGCAAGGAAGAATATAAGATATCAGATTCAATGACTCCGTATTTTCGTCCCTAGATCCTAGGCAGAGAAGACTGGAAACAAACGCCTGCGCTATGCAAAACCAAACCGAGTATAGGCTCGAAGGCGAAGACGTAAAGAAAATAACAAATGCAGCAGATCGATATAAACACTCCAGCTTACCACCGTCCGCCGCGCTTTCTATACCCACCCCCGCCACCACCTCCATATCTCGGACCTCGTCCACCACCAGACCGTCCACCCCATCCGCCGCCCTCTTCCTCATCGTGATGTCGAACAGGCGGAGCCCGACCCTTAAGCTCCTCACTAAGCTTCTTATATCCCTTGCGCATATCCGAGTAGCCCATGTGCATCTTTCCGAAGAAGTGGTCTGCCAAGCGGCGGTCGTTGTCGAGTCGACTGAGGTAAGCGCCGCAGACGTCGCAGACTTGCAGTTTCTGGTGGCCTGAGGGACCGGATGTATCCTGGAGGTTCTTGAGTTCGCGCTCGCATGTTTCCTTCTGGTGCTTTGCGGTGCGGATTTTGTGGAGTTCGTTGAGGGCCTGTGCGACGGCACCGGTTTCGCCTAAGACGGAAATTTCAAGGAGCCCTGAGTTGATACTTTTCGTTAGGTCGGAAATTTGTTTAAGCTGTAAGAGTATCCGCGTTAGCAATTTTCAACTCTTTTCAAGCTGCTGAAGCTTACCAAATTATTCGTCTGCCGAATCTCATCAGGCGTCTTTTCCAACCTCCGCTGCGCAGACTCAATCCGCCGATCACAGTCATCAATATACTTCTGCATATCGCGCATGTAGTCGTAATCGAACCCCCATTTTGCCTTCTCCGCCGCAGACGCAGCCTCGTACTCCGCCTTTAATCCTTCACTGTGTACTTTCGGGCACGGACCTAGATCCTGCTTTGTATTTGTGAAGAGATCGTGCGGACACGTTCCGACGAGGTAAGAGCGGCAGACCTTTGAGTCTGTGATGGAGAGCTGGGCGTTGCGTGAGGGGTTGCCAATTCCTACGAGCTGGTCGGCTGCGATGAAGAAGTTTGTTAGCTTGAGTTTGAGCTCGTAAGGGTGGGATTTGGGGGATCTTACCGCCCATGAGCTGCTCAAGCAGCTTGCGTTGTTCGGCCGCCATGGTGTGAGGGAGCTGGAATGGAATATAACTCTATCTTGCGTGTGTGAGGGCTGGAAGAGGAGATATCGAGATGGTGAAATGCGGCGGCGGAAATGGATGCAAATTGGCGCTAGTCGCGGATCGCGCTTAGTGGCCCCTTTTGGGTAATGCTGGGAGACCTCCCCTTTGTCCACCACTGCAGCTCTTCCACGGTGCTTGATTTAACAGCTGAATTTCGCCTGGTAGCTGCTCTTGCGCCTATGCACTGAGCGGGCTGCGGTGTTGCAACGAAAAGCGTACGCGACCGGTTTCTGACTCTCCCGCTACTCCTCCGACGATCCACTGTGTCAAGTAGACCCGTACATGGCTTCTTAGCCTCTCCTCCACAAGCAATTGAGCTTTCGATCGCCTTCGCATGGCAATAATGTCGTGATGACGCCCTTTTATTTCCTCGCGCTCGTTTTCGCCGCGTTGTCATTTGGCTCCGCGGCGCCGAACTACCACGAGAACCTCCTCCTACAACCACTCCCGCCTTCATCATTGCTCGCCTCATTCAACTTCAAAAGCAACACTACACAAACTTCGTTTGAACAGCAACATTTCCGATATTTCCCTCGTGCGCTTGGTCAGATCTTACAGCACGCTAATACCCGAGAGCTGCACCTCCGATTTACAACTGGGAGATGGGATTCTGAGAGCTGGGGCTCTCGTCCTTGGGATGGAGCAAAAGAGGGAGGGACTGGCGTTGAGCTATGGGCGTGGATTGAGGCAGCGGATGATGAAACGTATGTGGATTTTACTTGCGCCAGGCCTCAAGATACTGACATTAATACAGCGCTTTCTCCAAGTGGATTACCCTAACACAGTCGTTGTCAGGGCTGTTCTGCGCGTCCTTGAACTTCATTGACTCTACGAGAACTACCCGACCAGTTGCCTCATTCGAGCCGATTGGCGGTCACTCTTCGTCCGAGAACCTGCATTTGCTCCACGGCACCCTTCCTGGAGAGGTTGTCTGCACGGAGAATTTGACACCCTTCTTGAAGCTGCTACCCTGTAAAGGCAAGGCGGGTGTAGCTAGTCTACTTGACGGACATAAGTTGTTCGATGCTTCGTGGCAAAGCATGTCTATTGACGTACGACCTGTATGTCCGAAGCAAGGGGAATGCTCGGTGCAAATCGACCAGACTGTGGACATAGTCCTGGATATTGAGCGGTCTAAGCGTGAAAGAGGTAAGGATAATTTCTAATTCTGTAAGAGCCCTAGTTAATACTGTATAGGCCATACTATTCCGAGGCCCATTCCTCCCGATAAGCTTGTCTGCGATACATCCAAGCCATACCATGGAGGTGGCACCTGCTATCCGCTCGAAAAGGCAGCTGACAAGGGCTGGAGCGTGTCGGAGCTCTTCGGACGAAGTATCAGCGGTTCTTGCACGCTGACCGATGAACAAATCTCCAATGAAGAGGCCGTCTGCCTTCGCATCTCGCCGATACGCGAAGTGCGCCCTTCGCCGGATACAGTAGAAACAAGATTCTCCGACGAGTACACTCGCTGCTTCTCCCCCCCGTCGTCTGAATCTTTCGACCTCACCGTACCTGAACAAGCCATGGAAGTTGTCACTACAAATGTTCCACTAGAAGAGCCTGTTCTTCATGCCGAGAGGACAATCGTCGGCCACGGCGCAGAGCGTGGTGGAATGCGCATCATATTCAACAATCCCTCTAACGGCAAAGCCGTCGACTTCATCTACTTCGAGACCCTCCCCTGGTTCCTACGACCATACATCCACACACTCCAGGCAACCGTCACCGGACCCGACGGAATCCGCAACCAAGTCCCAGCCTCCCATTTCATTAAAGAAACCTATTACCGGCCCGGCGTCGACCGCGAACGCGGCACACAACTAGAACTCGCCTTATCCGTCCCCCCAGCCTCAGTAGTGACACTCACTTACGACTTTGAGAAAGCAATCCTGCGCTACACCGAGTATCCCCCCGACGCCAATCGCGGCTTTAACGTCGCCCCGGCCGTCATCAAGGTTACTGGATCCCAGTCCGGAAAGCCGATCTACATTCGCACAACTAGCCTTCTTCTCCCCCTTCCGACTCCAGACTTCAGCATGCCGTACAACGTTATTATCCTTACGAGTACAGTGATTGCGCTAGCATTTGGAAGCATATTCAACCTTCTGGTGCGCCGCTTCGTGACTTCCGAGGAGGCCGCCGCGCTTAGGGCTCAGACGCTCAAGGGGAGGCTGGGTGGGAAGATTGTTGCGTTAAGGGATAAGATTAGAGGAAAGAGTGCGAAGACGGAGTAGATAAAGCCGCATATAGTTTTCACCGTAAGTAATCTATGCCAGATATAGAAATACAGATCAAACTTGTATATTGATTCTCAATCTTGAAACATATTGTCATAACTCATTCAATCAGTTCACTCCACCCCTCATTATCGTTACATTACAACATAAGCCCCCCCAACCCACCGAGGTCTCGGTCTCATCCATCATTCATTCTCCAACTACTCAAGCTTAAGAAGACCTACACGCACCGATCAGCACAAACCCCCAAACCCACAAACCCACAAACCCAAAACATGATTACAAGTAGACTCACCCAGTAAAAGCCCCCTTCAAATCATTCCACCCGGGCAGCGTCTCCCCGCCACCCGGCTTGCGGTTCATGAAGCTCGTATCCTCTTGATCACCCGGTAGCTTTTCGCCGCCCGAGGAGTCGATCGCGCGCGTCTTGTACTTGTCTTCTGCGGCGCTCTTTTGTTGTTCCAGCGAGTGGAAGCCGTAAATTGTATCGGAGGGGCAGTCGGTCTGGATATTGGTAAGAAGAGGGGGGCTAGTTGGTTGGGGCTGGGAAGGGAGGGAGGAAATTAGGGTAGGGAGGGCAGGTATACCTCGACGTGTCCGAGTCCTTGATTTCCGCCTTGGGTTGCGGCGGGGGCGTTGGTTGTTTGGGATTCGGTCATTTTGGCTTGTTGTTGTTCTTGTAGTTGTGAGTTGGTTGTATAGTTTGTTGGCCTGGTGTCTGGGGAGAGGTTAGATGGATACTGATATTAATTGTCACGTTGACAGGGGATACTTACCTGATATAAAAAAAGCGGCTGCTATATCCGTAGTTTGAAGGTGAAAACAGACAGTGAGGTTTAGGTCGAGATTTATAGATGCTGGGGTGGTGGTTTCAGGGCCGATATGACATCATAAGTGACGCTGGGGGATGGGGGCTTGTGGGGGGTATGACAACGTCCAAGGATTAAACTACACTTGGCGTGCCAAGGATATTTTGTTTTGCTAGGGTATAACTGGGGCTGTAGAGTTGAAATTGGACATGTCATTGTTGATGAGAATTTGATGAGAGTTTGTGGTTTGGAGTAGATTAGTGAACAGGGTATATCATGCTTCTATATGGCACATCAATTATGTGGACAGATAGGACAGATAGGACAGGCGACCCGACCAAAGTCAGAGGAGAGAACACTCTATAGGATGCTTCTAAACGGAAAGCTGATGAAGTCTCGTTATTAGGTTCTATTCTATTTAGCTCGAGAGCTCAACCCGGGCTTCCTCGGTATATGGACCGAACTGAGGAGCGGAAGGGAATCAAGCATTCCAGATATGAGGTCAAAGGATCGCAACGTAACATGATCAAACAGTTGTCTCTGCTCCAGAGGGACAGATACAACGTCACGATTGATTGTAGTCGACCCTGGATCGATGTCAATAGACTTGTAGAAAACTAACGGCCACGAGTTGCTGAAGCCGATACTTTCGAGTGATAAAGGGAACCACGGAGATATGCCATCGAAGCCATTCTCCGGAGAGAGAAAGGTATCAGGTATATAGAGCTCGCGTAGCTGCTGAAAAGCAGTCAATCCCATGTTACTGAATCGTAGACCGGCCGATACTGGCTTATGCGGATCATTATAGGGTGTAGACATGTCGAGCATTTTCAGGGAGTTGGTCACAGGCTCTAGCATCCTGTCAAGAGGAGGAGCACCCGTTCCATGGTCATAGTTGAGGGAGAAGATAAGTGTGAGAGATTCCAGGTTGCGGGGAATCCGGAGTAAAATCGATAAAGAGAGCAGTGGTAGTGCGTCCCAGTGTAGAACGAGGCCTTTGAGATTCGTGAACCTGGTTTGCCGTACTTTCGGAGGCTTGCGTGGTTCTATGAGAACACGAGCATCGCTATACCCCCCTTGGTATGTATACGCTGGCTTTCGGAGGAAGGCTTGAACATACTCAAGCTGAGGAACGGATAGTAGATCCTGCAGAATATGATCAAATGTTTGCCTACCGGATAGCATCCTGCTATGTCCGCTTTGAACTTCGAAGTAAACTATCGTTTGGTGTTCGTGTTAGCCTGGAAAGCCTTGCATATTGGGGTTTTGCGTACCATATCTCAGACTCTGACTGACTTGGCCTGTTGTCAGCTTGTCGAGAAGCATCATAGCCATATATCTGCACTCTTTCCTCTGCAGCGCGGGCGCCGGCCTGAAGCAGAGGGTGTGCAGTGATGACAGTTGCTCGACAGGAACGTTTGAAATAAACTCTCCATTGTTACGCTCAATCCAAAATGTGCGGATATGGTGGCGGATGTGTGGCTTTACTGTCATCAAGCTAATGAAGCTTTTGAGTGTTTCTTCACCCTTGAGTTTGACAGTCGAGTAGAATGAACGCCCAATCCGGACATATACAGTCCTCGACGTCCGCATCAAGGCAAGTCTATCCTTTCGGTTCAATTGCGATACAATGATATCGAAAATCTCCAGTGGCCCTTGAATGAGCATGCAGGGCTTCCTAGTAGTAATGTTAGTTGATGGGCGCCGTGCTATTGAAGTGGGATGATTACTCGCTAATGCTTGTAGCTGGGAGGCGCTCGGAAGACATCTTCTCTTGTTGACTTGGAGAAGAAATCGACCATGTACCCTTCAGTCGAAGCTGAACCATACCGTAGGCATTGTTGATGCGTGACGATCTTGGAGGTGACAGGTGGGGTGGTGATCGTCAGTAGCTTCGATCGGATGTGAGCCAGTTACCTACATGACTCAGATCCAAGCACAGTATTAACTAGCACTGCAGTAACCAGATTTAGCGAGGCTATTGGGCTTCCACTCATCTCGACCCTTTCAGTTTACAATGGCCGTGGCTTGTGTCTCTTTTGAGCTTCAATGATTATTTTGTAACAAGCCGGTAACCCTAACTTCAGGGTCACTGATGGTTCGTACGCCAATCGTGACGAAGCTCCAATAGAGATGAAATATGATATACCGAACAAGGGCCTTGCTTCAAGTAAGTCTGGTGTTAGTCAAATTAGTTGCACCCCTCCTGATCACCTGACCGACGCTTCGCTCCTCTCACCATCGTCAACAACTACCTAACAACGTTGCCTGTCTCAACTCAACACCATGCTTCAATGTCGAGATGAGTGGCTATAATTGGCGCCATGAGGACTTTACCGTGGGCTGGATCTCTGCCCTTCCAATCGAGCTTACAGCCGCACGACATATGCTGGACGAAGAATACGGACCTCATCCTGATGATTCAACGTACACTTTGGGGCGCATTGGAGAACACAATGTTGTGATGGCTTGCTTCCCTGCGGGTCAGATCGGTGTCTCGACAGGAGCCATTGCCGCGGCCGATCTGAGATCTAAGTTCCCATCCATCGAGTTTTGTCTTTTGGTCGGTATCGGAGGTGGGGTTCCAAGTGCAGAACACGATATACGACTTGGCGACGTAGTCATCAGCCAGCCTGATGGCATCTATGGTGGCGTGGTACAATACGACCTAGGGAAGACAACATGCGATGGACAACAGAAGCGGACTGGCTTTCTCAATGCACCACCTGCGCCATTATTGAAGACAGTCTCCAGGCTGCGGTCCAACCATGCGCTTGGCAAGAATACGATGCCTGCTCATCTCTCCCATTTTGATTCAACTCTATTTGATCACAGAAACACAGACCCGGATGTACTTTTCCATAGCTCGTATCGCCACGCGGGAGGATCAACGTGCATGCATTGCTCCCAAGAAATGCTTGTTCCACGTGCAACCCGGGCCAGAAGTGAGGTTGCTATCCATTATGGCACAATTGCCTCAGGAAACCAGGTCATGAAGGATGCAATAGCACGAGATCGGCTCAGCTCTGAGTTGGGTGGTGTTCTTTGCTTCGAGATGGAGGCTGCAGGCATGATGAACAATCTCCCGTGCCTTGTGATCCGTGGAATATCCGACTACTCCGACTCGCATAAGAATTCAAGCTGGCAGCCTTTTGCAGCTGCCGCAGCCAGTGCATGTGCAAAAGAAATACTCGCTCTTCATGGCGCAAGCTCCGGCTCGAAGCGGCGCAGGCTTATCCTTGACTGGATAATGTCGCCAGAACAGGAACAGAAACATGCTTTCGTGGCTGGGACTCGCGTTGAGGGTACCGGTAGCTGGTTTCTGGAACACCCAGTTTATACAGCATGGCGCGATGTTATGGATAAACCCAACGTTATGTGGTGCCACGGCATGCAAGGAGCTGGGAAAACGGTTCTCATGTCGGTAAGGCCATTGCACCGTCTGGTATCAGACTGACTTTGCACAGATCTACCGCGATCGACGAACTGAGGCGTCAATCCTTCGACAAGAAAGTTCCTACCATCTTTTATTACTTTAATTACGAGGACGAAAGCCGCCAGACACTCAGTCATTTCTTGAAAAGCCTTCTAAGACAAGTATTGGACGGCATACCTATTCTTCCGACGAGGGTAGCAGAAGCCTACAACAGACTGGGAGGCTTGAAATGCACACTGCCTGAGCCAACTCTCGAGAAGATGGCCTTGGAAATCATTCGAACCATACCGCACCTATATATTTTTATTGACGCCCTTGATGAGTGTGTCGATCTGAGCCGACGAAAGGGGGTCATTCGCTTTCTAGAGCAGGCGGCGTACAAGCCAAATGTCCGACTCCTCATTACTAGTCGGCCACATGTTCAGGAGATTCCGACGGCCTATTCTGATTGCCGGAGGATTCTGATACGAGCTTCCGAGACGGATCTCAAAGCATACGTTTCTCAAGAGATAAGCCGGGCTGGAGTCAATGATCTTATAGGAGCTGACTTTTCACAGCGCATCATGGATACGATTATCCTTCAAGCAGAAGGAATGTAAGTTACTAGTCTGGCAAGCGCTATTGTTTCGTCTAGTTGACGGGCCTTCAGGTTCCTACTCTCAGTTCTTCGTACTAAATCTGTGCTACGAGAGCCAACGGCTGGTGATATGGAGGACTCGCTGTCATCTCTGGCTAAAGACCTCCCAGAAGTATATCAAGTAACGTTATCACGGATTCAGCAGCTTCCGGAGAGCCAGAAAAGGCTTGGTATGATGACATTGATGCTCTTGACGCACGCGAAATCTCCTATCACGGTAGATAAGCTTATGGATGCTCTTTCCGTCCGGCTGGGTCAAACTGCAATGCGACCCAAGCATCGACCGTTGCCTCGGGTTGTTCTAGAATGTTGTCAGGGGCTTGTAAACATCGAACCGTCAACTCAAACAGCCCGCTTATCGCATTACGCAGTCAATGAGTACCTCGTCGAGAATAGCCACAAACTATTTGGGGATGCGGAAGCCAAAGTTTCGGCCCTGTGCCTGACCTACCTACTCCTTGATCCATTCACCAAAGGAGCTCACAAAGACGAAGCCGAGATATATAACCTGGTAAAGTCGTATCCCTTTGTATCCTATGCGGTCCAGCACTGGGGCAACCATGTCCGTCCATGCGAAAATAATCCCATGGTTTGGGGGCTTGCTGTCCGATTCCTCCGCAACCCACATGCAACAGCCTGTGCAACTCAAATTAAGCAATACAACAAGAACTATAAAAAGGTGTACTGGGCCTTTGAAGAAGCCTACAGCGCCAATGCTCTTCACATTACGAGCAGCTTTGGGCTAGAGAGACTTGTTCTCGCCATTCTTAGCCAGGAGCCTTCCAGAGTTGACGACGCAACAACTATTGGCACGACCGCAATTAACAAAGCGGCTTCCAATGGCCATACCTCAATTGTCAGAGCCTTACTGCAGATAGGCGCCAATCCGTATTTAGAGAATTGGTACGGCAATGCTCTACACTGCGCAGCGGAGTCAGGGAAGTGCAACACAATCAAGGAGCTGATCTCATTTGGTATGAGCCCTAATGTCGATTCAAAGAAAGGCCGAACTCCTCTTGACTGCACCCTGGATCGGGATCAACTGAAGGCCTTTGAGACACTCATTGGTCTTGGTGCTGCGGTCGACTCTAGGGGGAAACTCAGTCCAGTTATCCTTGTCGAGGCCGCACATATGGAGAGTGTCAAGATTGTCGAGTTCATCTTGAAACGGGGTCTAGCAAACGTCAACGGTTCGAACTATGATGGGGCCACGGCACTGCATCTCGCAGCCGAACACAATAACACAGAAATCATGGGCTTGTTGATCGAGGCAGGGGCTACTGTGAACGCCCTAGATGGCACGGATGCCACACCTCTTATCTATGCACAGAGATGGGGCTGTGACGATGCAGCAAAGTTATTATTAGCTCATGGTTCAAACTTAGGTGTCCCGTGACGCCGATGAGTGTGACCTTCCGACTATACAGAAGGCATGGCTCTAGCCTAAAGGAAAACTCAGAGTTTATTTTTGACTGTTGCGACTACTGCGGCCTGTCACGAACATTCAAGCAGCAACATAAACCCAGCTAAGACACTGAAATTGGGTTCGAGTCAATTTTTACTGGAGCACCACCAATCAGATCTTTGGGTATCTATTCAAAAACCCGGCGACGAGCTAACCAGTCTCTCTCGGTGGGTATTACCCCGGACCTCGCATACACCGCAGGAAATAACAAGCTATCTGTCCACCTTTCCCAAGCGAGGTAAAGAGGTAACCGGTGGCTATAGTTCCCTTCTTGGCGCATCGTTATGGGGTATAAGGCTCATCCCTGCTCAAGATGTTCATCTGAATGTCGCTTGCTCAGATCTGACGGGGCATAAGAGGGTTGCCGTACAGATGGTGAATAGCGAGTTGAGAGGTGGTGGGGAACCTGTGGCTATTTTCGAGGACTGGGAGAAGAAACTAAGAGGTATTGACGAAGGGGGCCGTGGCTTGCCATAGTAACTATGGAGTACCAAGCGAATGCTCTTGAGTGGGTACGGGACCATACTAGATGCTACTGCGGACAAGAACTCGGGTTATGCGCTGTGATGCGAGGGTTTTGCGTGTGGTGATACCTATATGATGTGATCTATTACCCTCTATCGTATCAGGGTTGTGATTTGGATGACGGGCGGCCAGCGAGGGGGAAAGGAGATATATCAAGGCCTAATGCTAGAAACATGAAAATGAAGTGAGGTCAGCAAAGGTGACCCCGCCTCTGTATGATAATGTCTTTCTGCATTATACTAGTAAATAAGTATAGAGGTATAGCTAGTTAGCTAGTTAGCTATCAAACCGAACTAAATTGACCAAGGCCACCACCAGCACCATACCGCATCACATAATCCCCGAAAGCTATTTAAGAGGCAAAGGAAAGCATTCTGAGCATCATTCATGACCATCAACATCAACATGAATATAAGTAAGGGGTATCCAATCTGGATGTCATAACAAAAACAAAAACAGCAGCAACATGAAAGAAAGGAGGTATAAGTATATCACGCGTCCTCGACCTGGTCTGCCCATGTTGCTCCTGAGAGCGGCGAGAGGGAGGTCTTGTCATCTAGGCTGGGGAGTTTAATTTTATCCGTGACCGTGGTTGTGTCGAGGGTGACATCCTTCTTCTCTCCGCCAGGGAGGGAAGGGAACTCGGTCTCGTTGTTGATTGTAGGGGGCACCGCCTGAGCCTGAGCTTTAGACTGTGTATCAGAGGGCTTCTCACCGGAGGCGCGATGGCCGCCACGACCACGTCCACCACGTCCACCGCGACCTCTCCCGCGATGGCCACCATGGCCATGTGCTTGAGCATCACCCTCAAACACATCCTCCGCATCCCCACCGGCGCTTTGAAACTCGTCGCCGCCCTTCCTCGCAACCCCCAATACACCCCCGTGCATGCCTCTTCGGTACCCTCGTCCCCTGCCATTCCCCGTAACCAACTCCTCTGGCTTATCGGCATCCCACTCACGCCCGTTGAGGGCCTCGAGCTTTCTTATGCGATTCCGCTCCCGCTCGTTATCCATCACGCGGCGGTTTGCGCGCTCCTCGCGGCGCTTCTTCTCAGCGACTTTTTCACGCTCCATAAAGGAGGCTTGGTCTGCTTCGGCGCGGGCATGCGCGGCCGCTTTTTTGGCGGCGTTTTCACGCGCGGCCGCGATGCGTTGGGAGAGTTGGGCTTCTGTAAGTTTGGGCTGTGGAAGGGAGTGTTAGTGGACATAATCAATTTGTGAGGGACTCGATGAGGTTGGGAGGGGAATGAATACCTTCTTCACACCACCCGTCGCACTCCTATCTCCGCGAACGGCTGGCACGCGCGGGGTGTCGGGGGAGGCGGAGGGGTCTTCCTGGCCTTGAGATGGTTCTTCAGGGGTTTCCCCAGCGGCAGGTGTTTCGGCGCTCTTCTCCTCCTCGTTCGAAGCCTGAGACTCAGTCTTGTTTTGTGTTGGTGATTCCGGCTCCGTTGGTGCAATTGCGTCCTCGGTCTTAGGCTCCGCGCGCCTCTGCCCCGCGTTCGCACTCGAGTTCGAGTTCTGACTCAGATTATTGTTCTGCCCGCCTCTCCCACCGCGACCACCTCTTCCACGCCCTCGCCCGCGTCTCTCTCCACCCCGCGCTCTCGGCGCAGACGGTGCGTCGACAGGAGCAGCAGAAGCAGAAGCTGGCGCAGGGGGCGAAGCCCATAACGAGTCCTGCAACCCGGGCGTAGACGTCCGTGCTTTCTCCTCCTCCTTCACATTCTGAGTCCGAGTCTGCGGTTGCGATTGCGGTTGCGGTTCGTTCTGGATTGGTGCTGATTGGGGCTCGGGTTGCGTGTGGGTGTGCGATTGTGGCGGCGGTGGTGGGACTTCAATAACGACTTCCTCCGGTGCGACGGGGATGATCTCATCGTCGAAGAGGTCGTCTGCGCCGCGGGTTTGGGCGAATTCGTCGAGTCCCGGGATGTCGCTCATGATGTAATGCTTATATATATTATATATTCGGGTCTGTTTGGAGGAGTGGGGAGGTGCTGTAACGATTGTGGTGGGTTGTTGTTGAGGAGAATTGCTCCGGCTGCGGGCAACAGCTTGGGCCTCCGCCTGTTCCTTGCTGCGGGTGGGCGTGCAACGACGGCTGGCCAATAGGAGGAGTTAGCGGGGGGTATAGGTTGGCAATGATAGAGGGACACTTCATCTTAGTTAGTAGGATCAGGGTATAATATTGATAGGTGGGTGTTGATGGTATGTTGTTTCTTCTGCTCAAAGAAATGAAACGCACAGACTGGAAGACATCAGTACCTTAGGTATACGCGGTTTCATATCAAATCGGGTTGGCCTGCAGCTGTCCATACCATAAACTACAGTATGTACGACCTTCCAATGGCAATCGCACATAGTACCTATGTTTCTGTCTATGTGCAATCCCGTGGTATGCATGCGACGAATTAAAAAAGAGATTTCAGAGATACTCTCTAGATATCCCGAACTTAACTTGTCGGTTGACTGGCTACGATCTGTATATTAGGGCTCGGGGGCTACCGCTGCTATCTAGGCTGTACTCAACTTGTTCTAGCTATGAACTCATTGTTGAATTCTAAGGAGCAAGTCAACGCCTGCCGAGGATGACTCTGAACACGGTGAGCGCATCCCCAGGCTCCCGAGACCTGCATAAGCTACTGTCTAATACTACCTGGATTATGCAGAGCCAACTTGTCTTTCAATCTCCCGCTATTCTCCCAGGTCCTGTGTGTTATGATTTCGAAGCCACACTTATCGCAGACTGATCGAACTGCTGATCCTCAACTTTCTGCTCAGAAGAATACCCCCCTCCGTGCCCTCCAAAACCATCCTTACCGAGCGAGCACAACAAACAGCCCTGCAGCTATGACCGACCTCTCTATCATCCGCGAACAGATCCTCCAAGACAACACCGCGAAGCGGCTTGTCATGAGATTGAAGACACAACACCTGAAATCTTACGAGTGTCCCGACTTCGCAAAGAGCACGCTTAGCAATGTTTTCCCCGGCTGGGAGAACGATCCCCGAATTCTCTTTCTTTCCATCGATGTCTTCAGCGATCGCACCTACTTAGCTTGTGATATAAATCATCATGATTATGATTTCCGCACAGCTCATGAAGACAAGAGACCCCTCCCTGTCTATGCGCTTGTTTAGGCTCGTAAGGCGCGGGGCTGGATTCTGGTTCGAAGGGCTACGGATGATGATCTTATCTGTGAAAGACTGGCAAAGCGCTATGAAGACCACGGTTATCATGCTGAGTTGCCTATGGTGGAAGACCACACCTCGGTGGTTGTATATGCTAACCCCAGGTCATTAAGGGTGCTGGGGTCTGCGGAGGGATCTGGTTTGAATCGCAATGAAGGGTCAGGAATAGAGGACTAGAGATTAAACGCCATCCGCAGGAGAGATACCAATAGAAGAAAGGAGAGAGTATGCATATATCTCTTGCCTGCTTGATCAAGGTATTCATGCTATATACAACTATGCATGCTCTATATACAATACCCCTTCGAGAATCCTTCAGACACACTCCCAAGCATTCTCATCGGTGTAGGCACCGGGCCCCTTGTAAACATTCCTGCGAGGGTACCTGCAGTGCTTCCGGCGATATTCCACCTCAGACCCAACACCGTCTGTATACTTAGCCCCCCTCACCGTCTCCGGGGCAATCCCCTCTTCAACCCACCTAACCATCGCCAAAAGCACATTATCCTCGGGATCAGTACCGGCCTCTGTCTCAGCCCTGCTGCCGATAGCGTACGCACCATCACCATCAGCGCAATGTGCCATCCCACTGATCTGGAAGAAGCGGTAGAAATCATCGAGCTCGGTTGAGTTCAAACCCATAGCTTTCTGCACGCGGTGGTAGTAAAGCTTCGAGTTATCAGAGCTGATTAGCTGATCTTGAAGGCCGTGGTAGGAAAGGATCTTGGCGCCTGCGCGGCGGATGGGCGTGAGGTCTGCGTCCCAGGTTTGGATATTGTAGGGGTTTTGCCTGAGAGCTCTCTCGGCGTCTTTGACGGTCCACTGGGTAGCGTTCCAGTTGGGGTCGCTGTACACGACGTATTTGTACCAGTCGGCGCTGTATTTGAAGGGCACGCCGTTGTACATCGCTGGGGCGGCGAGGATCTCAGAGCCAGGCTGCATGCGTGGGTAGAGGAGGGTTCCGTTGGAGCTGAGGAATGGGGAGAAGACTTGGTGGACAGTGTTGACTTGGGCTTCAGTGAGGCAAGTACCGACAGCGGACTCGGAATTGCAGAGGATGGTTGAGACATCTGGGTGGCAAAGGTCGGTATCTTCGATGACACCGTCCTCTGCTCCGTCTAAGCTGTCGCACTGCCGCAGGATCTCTTCGTGGACCAAGGCCCACTCATCGGTTGTGAGGAATGTGTCTGACCCGACTGGCCCAGTGATAGGGTAGAAGTGACCGCTCCATGAAAGGAGGTTCACAAAGTTGAATGCTGGTGCGCCTGCAAGGATACCATCCAGTTCGTTAGGATATTGTTGCGCGAGCTTAAAGCCTTGTCGCCCTCCAGTTGAGCAACCCATGTAGTAAGACTTATTGTAGCCCTCTTCGTAGAAGAGCTTCGTGAGCTTCTTCCCGACGACAATACCAGTGTGCACAGATCGGTGGGCAAAGTCTTCAATCACATCGGGGGCGTTGTAGAACGGTTCTCCTGATGTTCCGTTATGGCCGTTATTCGCACCGACGGTTGCGAAGCCGAGACCTGTGCCGTATGCGATGTCATAGTACTGGATGCCTGCATGGGTAAGTATTCGCCGAAGTCATCATGCAAGGGACAACTGACAACCAGAAAGTCCTCCATTCCCAGTACTCAAGAACCGCCCATTATAGTCTCGTGGAAACCAAGCCTCGAGTGTAATTTCACTTGCATTCGACGTTGCAACAGCCAGCGCAACCCGGCAAGTATCAGATGAGACCAACTGATAGTCTCCATTGCATGATATAGGTTTATCCACCAGTGTCAGGTTCGTACCTCCCGGAACATAGTCGACAAAATTGACCCTCACATGAGGAAGATCGATCTCATCGGCAAATCGTTCACATCGTGTTTGGAATGGGTCCTGCGCAAGGATTGTCTGGCCCAGGCCCAAGGCGGATAGAAGGAGGCGAGAATGGACCATCCTGTAAAGTTATAGGTATTCGTGTAGAGGTCTGTGATCTCAGAAATGACCAAATTCCTGTCAAGCGGATTTTTGGCGGACCTTATACCCATAATCAAGTCCTGTGGGTCCGCACGGCCGACCATATCCAGGAAAAAAGCATCATCCAATTCCAACCTAACGAAGCCCACATTCTTGGGGATATCCGACACCAACACCCCCAAAGCGGGATTTCTCCGAAGTTGTACCGCCAGCACGAGTCAACGTCCGCAGCAGCGGTGGATCATAGCGTCGGAAACACTGACGCCAGAGTGGGAGCTCCAAAAACAATGCCCAGCCGAGATGGAGACAGCACGGAAAACCCGGTCCAAATATTCAGAGGGATCGGCGGCTTACGACTCGTTACTGAAACGGAGTTAACGGAGAGCGACTGGTTTGTATGGGGATTCGGGAACACTTGCATGATACTCCGCATAAGTACTCCGCATTAATGGTGAGGCGCGGGGAGGAGTTTCCTGCAGCTGCCGGGGTGGAATCTGGAGTCGGCAGTTGGTGTTGGAGAGAAGCTTTAAGGCCGGATAAGCTTGTTCTGGAGAAGGATCACCAACTAAGCTAGAATTGCTGTTAGTGAAGGTTAGCTTACAACTGTTCGCGCAATTCTTGAGCATATGCCTTACGGAAACCAAATCTGTGGTCACTGGCTGGTGGGGAGGGGAGAATGTGGGCGAGATTGTGGGAGAGCTTAGAAAAGACGCCGAGGCCCCAGCTCAAGGTACTAGATATCGCTGCCGATTTTCAGTCCCGTTCAACGCCACTAACGCATTGACAGCGCTGATCATAAAAGAGTAGACCCGGAAGGCGATGGTAAGCAATATGCATTGCATTAAGTTTTGAGAACACTAAGTAATGATTTGAAGAAAGACTTGCGCCACAAATACGTAAGTGCTTGAAAGCCTGAGCATCCGAGGTCGCTTGCAGTTTGCATAGAATAGCTAATGTTTATACGAAAATCAGATAGAAGAAAATCAAAGGAAATCATTGCAGCATAGGCAAGATGGAAAACAAATCCGGGGGTATCAGCCGCATCACAATATACTATGTAGATAGCAAAGTCCGGACTTTCGGAAGAATATCAGAAATATCAAAACTATATCATTAAGGCATGATCATGATCGTCGCTTCATAGTTACCATACTGGAATAACGTTAGCCTATTTCTCAAGCCAGAGGGGGAGATTGGGAAATCACTCGTACAAAGGCGCTTGAGAAAGACTGCTATGGATTTCAAGATCGAGAATGCGACCTTCAAGCCCAAGAGGAGTGCCACCCATGACCATTCTATGTTAAAGAGCCACCCGAGGATCGGTACATCGAATAATCCTCTCAACCACTCATCGATCATACTTTGGAGGTTGGATGCCCTTGAAGCTATCTGGTCGAGCAATTCTTTTGAGATCCGCATGTTTTCATATAAGTTCTCTTGCAGCTGAAATTGGGCTACGGTGGTTTCGTATTGCCGCTGTTGGATCTCGTGGAGGTTGTCGGTTCGCAGTTGAATTTCGTCAAGGGAAGAGTTGATGTTAAGAAGACGCTTGAGAGGGTTAGCACTGTTCCGCTTACGGCAGGAGGGGAGACGAACCTGGGAGACGATTTCTTGTTGTTGTAGAACAAGCGCTATCCTTGAGTAGAACCATTCCTGCTAGATTTAGTGAGGATATAAGTTGATGGGCAAAGGTGCACAAACTAGAGACTCATCAACCGCTTTTATACCTTGACCGAGCTTCGCTACATCGTTTTGAGCAATAGACTGTAGTTGAGACTGAAGGCCTATTGCAAGCTCATTATGTGTAGCTGTATTCTGCTGCTGGGTCGAGGCTAGTTCCTTGCCTCTTGAAAGATTCTCTTCGTGAATAGACTGCAATTCTTGTCGTAGGTGGCCGGCCTCACTGGACGAGTCCTGGAGATCCTGCTATGGATTAGTGCACGCAATCAAGAACAGTTCAAGGTTTGCGACCTTTTCGATCTTCATCACAACATTGCGAACATCCCCAAGGTCCAACAATATAGCCTCAAAGGCTGTCCGTTGCTTGGAGAGGAGTTCCTGGGACGCCCCGTCGAATTTATGTACCAAAGACGACATTGACTCCTCCGTATCCCGTAGCGTCTGCTGCCTCAGCAGCTCGGTTGAATGCACGAAATCCCTATGGCTAGCGGATTCTTCATCTGCCATCCGTTGCGCGGCCTGAAGGCCGTCGTTCATGTGGACAGTACTCTTGCGTAAAGTATTATATAGCTCCAAGATTTCTCGCTTCTCCTTCTCTATTCTTGCTGCTTGACAAATGACCTCGGCGTTCTGTTTGTTGTTGCTGTAAGATGTCCACCATTGAGGTCTTGACTCTAGTGCCCTGAGGCAGGGCTCCAAGACCTCTGTTGATACGAAGTAGTCGTCATCTGCTGCTGGGACTCGCTTAGAAAAGAAGCCAAACGTTCTCTTCTGCTGGCCCGGTGGAGCATTGATCGAGAGGCACGCTTGAGGCATAGAAGCGCCTGCCCCGCTGAGCTCACATAGTGCCAGCCTCGCGGCGTACACAGATTGGGCATTCTCCAGCTCAAAGTTTGTATCCGTTTTCATCGATGTGTCTGGCTTTTGTCCAATTGATTCGCACGGGGTGATGAGCCTCGAGGCCGCAATTTGATTGCATGACGGGGGAGACAACTTGATCGATCCGATGATCTCGGCTGCTAGAGCAAAGGACTCGTCTCTGTTCTGGGCTGAGCCTTTGAGGGCTGAAATCAAGCCACCGACCTCATTTTCATAGTGAGGAATGCCTAGACATCATCAGTAATGTCTCGACGTTAAGATTCGGGCCTCACCATTCACTGCCGTGGCTGCGAGGATCGAAATGGAGAAGATAAAAACGAGAGTATGTAAGAAGGCTAGGTGAATGCGAAGCCTCATTCTGGTGGCTGAGCGGAGCTATTGGACGTAATGAATCAATAGGGGAGTAGGCGTTGAGTGAATGAAGAACGGGAAACGAACTTATAAGAACAGATAAGACAATAATACAAGTAATGAAAATGGCTGGGAAGATTGGGGGAAAGACAAATTCTGAGTTAAAAATGGCAATGATGGAAGTGAGGTTCGAGTTGGGGAGATGAAATATCACAGGCCAGCTCCCAAAGGCCGGAATCACATATATCGTCGGACATGATCTGGACGAATATACGGCGTGATGGAACTCGTACAATTGCCACATAAGTCGCAGGCATGCTCCCTCGAAAATAATAACAACACAATCTCTCATCTCCAAGATACGCTGATAATGAAGTTATTATCATCAAGCCTGATCTATACAAAACAAAGTCACGTGCCATCTGTAAATCTACACTAACCGCGTTTGGCTCTTTTGGCTACTCAAAATCCGTCCGCGTCGGAGGTCAAAAGTGCTTCTCCAACACCAAAAAAAGACACAGCACCACCACGATGACGAGTTTCCTACCGCAGAGCTGCTTCCGGCAGCTAGCCCGTGGCTCTCTAACGAAGCGATTACCAATTCCCCCCCTCCGCGCCCAACAGACACAACTCTTCTCGACAACACCCCGGGCACAATCTCGAGTCGGCGGCGCCGCGATCTCAGTGCCCCCAGAAGTCTCCCTGAAGTTCATTGATTTACCTCAGACTGAGGCCCGTGGACAAGCTAAAGATCAACCAAAGGTTGCGATCGAAATCGCTGGACCATTGGGTGGGTTTGTCTCCATTTTTTGGTGAGAGCCGAAGGACTAACTTGGCTGTAATATGGCAGGTCAATTAACCCTCACCATCCCTTCCTTCGTCAACGTTGCACATGATGCGGAAACGCAAAAAGCTACATTATCCGTTGTGGACTCGACAATTGCGCACCAGCGTGCAATGTGGGGTGCGTTCTCTCCTTCCGTCCAACGCTCAAAATGAAACGTATAATTTTTAACCTATGCGGTCATGCTATACAGGAACCATGCGTGCCCACCTACAAAACTCCATCCTCGGAGTTTCGGAAGGTCACATTTGCATTCTGAGTCTAGTCGGTGTCGGTTACAGAGCTACCATCGAGTCAACGGCGACCACCGCCGAGCCCGAATTCCCTGGTCAGCAATTCGTTTCCCTCAAGGTCGGATACTCGCACCCGATTGAGCTGCCGATTCCCAAGGGCGTGACAGCAAGCACACCCCAGCCTACACGTATCATGTTGTCAGGATCTGAGAAGCAGGTGGTTACGCAGTTTGCGGCGGAGATTCGCGAGTGGCGCAAGCCGGAACCTTACAAGGGTAAGGGTATTTTCGTTAACGGAGAGACGATCAAGTTGAAGGCGAAGAAGATTCGGTAGACTGTATATTATGTCCTGGGGAGTGTCGGTTACGGTTTCTGTGTATTTATATCCAAGCACCCTTCTTTGTGTTGGCGAATGGTAGCTATTTCCATGTACTTTTAGACGGTTCACTATTTGCATCTACCAAAGTATATCAGATCATCATTATCTTACATGTGTGCATTCAGAGCTTCAGGACCTTCTTGACCGCGCTGATCACTTCGTTTTGCACGGCCTTGGGAGCGGCGACAACTCCCTTGTTGGCAGCCAAGGTCCGGCCCTTGCTGAAATCGAGTGTTTGACCGTAGATGTCGGTCACTTGGCCACCAGCCTCGCGGACAATGAGGTCACCAGCAGCGTGATCCCAGATCTTCTCCTGGTAATCCTTCTTTACGGGTAGGCGCAAGTAGATATCACCTGCTCCGCGAGCGATTGAGCAGTACTTTGCTTGCGAATCCAGTCGCACACTAGGCGCAGTGATGCCCAAGAGCTGGGCGACGGCAGCATTGTCGCCCTGAGAAGAGTGGCCAGCCTCAACTCCTTCACAGAAAACAGCATGAGAGATATCGGGAACGGGACGCATAGAGATCGACTTGCTTTCAGCAAGAGCACCGGTCGTCAATGGGCGGCTGATTGAGCCCTGACCCTTGATGGCCGAGAATAGCACTCCGTTGCCCGCACCGCTGTTCTGGTCGACACCAATTGAGGATGAGATCTCAGCGGCATCGTCAACCGGGAGGTTAGGGCAGCCAATGGCGCCAACCTTGACATCACCATCCTCAAGCAAGCCAAGGCAGACAGCGTACTGACCACCGCGAAGGAAGCCCTTGGTGCCGTCAATAGGATCCAAAGCCCAGATGCGACCCTTGGCGCCACCGGTGCTGTTCCCCTGGTCGATGGTGTCTAGCATAGCGTCCTCACTAGGTAGAGTGCCGCCGAGAAGCTCGTTGCTCTCCGCATCGTCCAACTTGGTATCCTGAACCAGTCTCCAGATCTCGGTGCTCAAGGTGTTGTCCGCACGGAGCGTGGCAGCCTCTTCTTCGGCGACAATCTCATCATTTGGGAAGTTCTTGCGGATTGCTTGGATGATCAGAGCCTGAGCTCCGAAGTCACCAATCGTAACAGGCGACTTGTCATCCTTCGAAACAGTGCCTTTGGCCTTCTCATTGAACACTTTCTGGGTGAGGATAGTCGCGCGCTGGACGGCCAGCTCGGCGATGTAGCGTTCGCGTTCGTAGGACATGTTTGCGAGGTGGGAATATGTGTGCGAGAAGGTGGGTTGCTGGGAGAGGGAAAAATTATTATTGAAGCGATACCGGGCTTTTATGATAACGCTGGCTCCCAACAGAATAGTGGAGCAGAGGACGAAGCGGGAGAAGAACGAGAGTCCGGACTGGCGAGTGGAGGAAGGATCTGCCTTATTTGAAGGCCAAAGACCCATTGAAGCCCACGCGGGGGTACGTAAGAAGTTGACGCGAAGATGGATCCTGTTGCAGAAGCAATTGCCCCTGCTAATCGACCCCTGTAATAGCTGCTGATGGCTCTTTATCTCAGGATCGTGCGAGGGCCAGGTATCGCAATGCGTAGTATATCCCCCGCACTAAACCTCATTGGGCAGGGATCGAGGGGCACTGCATTGGTCACGAGCCATGACGTGGGAGGCATGCCTCCGAGACCTTTTGTTACTCTCACCTAAGCCTTACTCCGCATAAACAATCGGGTGCCTTTTTGTTCTCGTCCTCCGGTAACTTGCCTTGCGACACCTCTGCCAGAAACAGGACGCCGCCGTTGCTGGTCGCGATATACACCAGATCCGCAGAGTGGAACTCCAGTCCGGCTACCTGTCGTGATACTAAGGGGTTCTCAACAGTCCGGGGCAAGGCACCCACAATTAACAGCGCAAATAACGAACGATCGCACCATTCTATACCGCAGTACTTGCGATCACTGTTCCAGTTTGACCAGAACTTAATCAGATTTCCAGCGCCCGAGCATTGTCTGGGCCGACATCGGAAGCACCTATAGCCAGCATCATGTTCCACTCAACGGTAAGCTCGTACGCCCTGCAACATATACATTGCGCGTCATGCGCCGAGATTGCATATTGGACCGCAGTATCTTCTCAAAATCTCGATTTCGTCTTGTGTCTAGTTCCTGCGCTGACCTACGAGTTCACTAGAAACCATATTCGGCCGTCACGGTACAAATCGAGGTCCTTACTGGCGAACAGTATGAGGTTGAGGATTGGAGTGGGATTGTCGACCTCATTGAGGCCATTCGGATACAAGCTAGCGGCCCGACAGAAGCCGCTCGCGCTCTGCGCAAGAAGCTGTCAGTTCCCCCGCACGGTCTATACCCTCCATCTCCTAAAGCTGTCCAGGAAATACGGAAACCTTCACCGTCAGTTACGTGCGCTCACAATCCTCGATTTCCTAATTCAAAATGCTGGCGATCGCTTCCACCGAGAGTTCGCGGACGAGCCGTTACTAGAACGTCTACGAATCGCGGCTACCGACTCTGTCTCCGACCCCTTGGTTAAAGAGAAGTGCAAGCAGCTATTCGGACAATGGGCGGTTTCGTACAAGAATACCCCTGGCATGGAACGCATCAGTGGCCTATACAAGCAACTGCCGAAAAGGAAACAGCCCGCAAACCAGGCAAAGGCCAAGGTTCTTCGAGACAGTGGCCAGGCTGCCGAGCCTCAGCTAGGCCATTCGGTATCAGTGTCTGCCGGTGACGGCCCCGCAACAGTACTCAGCAGCCCTAAACACAAGCACTCATCGAGCAAATCCTTGAAGAAGGATAAGAAAGAGAAGAAGCTTCTCAACAAGTCCTTCAACTTTGAGAAGGAGAAGCCAGAGATGCTCCAAACTCTAGCCTCTTCCTCAGTTGCTAGCACGAATCTTCATAACGCCCTACAACGTGTCAATCGAGAAACGCACCGAGTCAGTGAAGATGCAGAGGTCCTCAACAGATTCGAGACCTGTAAGCAATTACGTCGACAAATCCTCCGGTACATCCAATTTGTGGAGAGCGAGGAATATCTGGGCAGCTTGATCCACGCCAACGAAGAACTAGTTGAATCGCTCATGGAATTCGAGGTCTTGGACAAGAGTGTGGACTACGACAGCGATAGTGACCAGGACGTTCTTGAAAGCGGCTGGACTCCTGATCGCGGCGAACTCAATGACTCCTTTTCCGGGCTGTCTGTCAACCCTCCCAAGCCACCGCGCCCCGCTCGAAACTTGAGCATCTCAGTACCTTCGTCATCTAAGCAACGGCCGGATGAGAGTGAGAGCGAGTCTGACTTCGAGCCCGACGACGATGATGAGGACAATCCTTTCGGAGACCGGAATGCAATCCTAACGCCTGCGGTGGACAACTTCGGTCGAACTATGTAAGAGATCCCTTTTGCTCTTTCAAATTCATACTAACCCCCTGTAGGAAAGAAGTCTAGCGGCTCATACCTAATCCTAAAGCCTTTATTTTGTGCTGCGACATTCTTGTTCTCTTGCAGACTAGCATTGTTCAGACCTGAAAGAGCTTGGGGGGACTGTTTCATGGATACATATTACTGGCTGACAAGGCGCAATTTCCTACCTATCAAGGCATCGACGAGAGACGGCAGTTATACAACGAACCAAGCGACCTATATCCCTTCCAATACCAGTCAGATCTCTTATCCTTCTTCTATATAAGGCATTTCACCTCAACTCTGGCGAAATCTCCCAAACAAAGTTCTAAAATATGTTCTCTCAACTCCGATGTATACCTAGTAGCAGCCTAACCTCATCCGGGAAGTAGCTAAAAATTAGTCATCCCCGCATCGTCACCCAAGAAATCCTTCAAACGGACAGCTCACTCCAACAACACATCAACACCACACATCCACATCCTCATCGCCATGAACTCGATATAACCTGACTCCGACCTCATTACGCATCATCGCACCTCGCCACCGCACATACAAGTACACAAAATCAGCTTAAATGGCGGACAGCTCCCGCGAAGAGCGCCCGCCGCGCGATGAGCGCCGCCGATCACGCTCTCGCTCACGATCACCTCCTCGCCGCCCAAAAGCCCACAGCGGCTTCCGGTGGAAAGACAAGCGCTCGAATCGCGACGATGAGGGCGATGCACGGTTAGACCGCGGGTATAGGAATCGGTCGCCGCGACGGCCGTATGATCGAGACCGAGACCGAGACCATGATCGCAGTAACAGAGATCGTGACCGTGATCGGGACAGGGAAAGAGATAGAGAGAGGGACAGGGACAGGGATCGATACCGAGGAGATAGCTACCGCGACCGAGACCGAGACCGCGAGCGCGACAGACCGCGCGACACCGACCGCCCTCGCGACAAACCCAATCCAGACAAGCCGAAGAAAGACAAAAAGGACAAGAAACCCAGACCACCGCCGCAACCAATTGAAGATCTAATTATCGTACATGTGAATGACCGGCTGGGCACGAAAGCCGCGATCCCGTGTCTGCCCTCTGACACGGTGGGCAACTTTAAGGCGCTTGTTGCGGCGCATATTGGGCGCGAGCCGCATGAGATCTTGCTGAAGAGGCAGGGGGAACGGCCGTTCAAGGATTTTATCTCTCTGGCGGATTATAGTATTGGGAATGGGGTGCAGTTGGATTTGGAGGTTGGGACTGGTGATTAGAGTTGTGGTCTATTCTAAGGACGTGAGGGTTGGGGTGGGACTTTTGAGAGAGGCCGATTTAGCTTGCGCCATGGAGAGCAAAGGTCTAGCTTCGTCTCGGTTCGGGCGTTTTCCTTATGGCTTGGTTGCCTAAGTTTATCTATGCCGATGACATGGAAACATACGAATAATATGTGTCTAGGAAGCGAATACAAAGCTGTGCCCATGTCCAATTGATAATGCCCCATGTACATACCCAACACCAGAAATACATCCAAACTCCACATGTGCAGTAGGAGTTCTAACTTCTAACTAAACGAAAATGAAAGCAATATCCCATAGCATATCAGATCATGTCAACGCCGATAAGAATGGGTATTATAAACCAAGCCAATCATCTCAGGTCATATCCAAAAGAAAAGTTCCTCAGTGAAACACCATCAGAAACACTCTACAGCACCTTCGTCTTCATCCACTCACTCGTCCCAACCCCAAGGTTAAGCCCATTCCGAGCCCACCACCGTCGAACCCGCGCCTCAGCCCCAGAGACCGGGTCTGCATCCTCGAGCGCCTCCTCAATATCACACGTCTTGAACTCAACGCGCAGACCGCTCCGCCGCCACCACTCGAGCACATTATCGTGGCCATTCTTAGTCGGTCCAACAAGCACCTGGCAGTCGAATATCATCTTTGCGCCCTTGAGCTTGTACCAGAAGTCTAGAACGTGGACGTGTCCGTGTGTGCTTGCGATCCGGGCGACGGATTCAGCATGTGTATAAGGGATGCCCGAGGCGTCCCACCAGGCGAGCGAAGCTGTACGGCCAGATTGCGCGGCTAGGAGGACAGACTTGCCGACTTTGAGGGAGAGTGGCTGGGTGCGGGGTGCGAGTGCTGCGGCCCTTTTCCACCAGTCAAGCACATCGACGCGGCCTTCGGCGCTGGCGGCTTCGAGTGCCCGCTCGGTGTATCGGAGTTCGAGGCCTGAGGTGCGCCACCATTCTAGGACGTTGATGAAGCCGGCGCGGGAAGCGCCGTCCATTGCGTCGGCGATGTAATCTTTGTTTGGGAGGGCGGGGGCGTCACGCCACCATGTTAGGATTTTGGGGTTGCCGTAGATGGCGGAGGCGCGGTAGGGGATATTTGTGAGGCGGGAGGTTGTCCAGAGAAGGTCGAGGTGGTTTTCTGTGAGGTAGGAGAGGATGTCGGTTCGGGAGAATTTGAAAATGAGGTGGCAGGCTAGGTCGGATAGGGGTTTCCAGCGTGGTAAACTGTCGATACGTTTCTTGATGGCTGCGAATGAGCCGCGGAGGATGGTGTATTCCAACGAAGCGGGTGCTGACATTTTGAGAAGATGGCTCTGCCATTCTTTGGGAACGGTGAGTCTTGTTGGGATGCCGACGGCTTTGGCGATTTCCCAATCTTGGAGGTGGTCTTCAAAGACATTGAACCATAATTCAAGAGGTAAAAATGGCATTCCATTCTTCTCGGCTACAGTAGGTCTGCAAACTGCCTCTGTAGTTGATGCTGCATTGGCAGACAACTGCTTTTCTAAAGCAACAGCAACTTTCGGTTCCGTTTCACTAGGCCGAGAGGGATTTGTTGTGTCAGGTGATAAAGAAATCATAAGAGATTGCTCAATCATTTCGTGTAGTTCTTTTAATCCATTCCAAGGTAGCGGGATCAATTCTTCAGGTGCATTGTATTTCCATAAAACAGGAGAGACCATGTTGATCCAAGGCCAATACCGACGAACTTCTTCCAGTTGCCTCTCGGTCAACGGATGTTGCCACTCTGAGACCGTCATCCCCGGAATCAAAAGAACTGGCTTTGTAGAGATCCAGCCTCGTAATAATGCGAGTGTTAGAGTGTTGGTGAGACCTGAAAGCATTGAACCCAGCGTTCCTGCATCCACCGGGGCGACAAGCAACAGGTCTGCCCATTCACAAAGCTCTGCAGCCTTTGCTTTCAGCCATCTCCGAGCGCCGATTTCTTTCTCAAAGGTTTTGCTATCCACCGTGTCCATATAATGAGGTACCTTGTTCGAACTGGAAAGAAGGGCAGAAGGTTCGTCGGTAATGAATCGGAGCTCGACATCGGGGTGGTTTAGTAATGAAGGGAGGACATTGTCGACAGACTCGCTATCTGTTGAAATTAGGAGTCGTTTGCGGCGGCGTAATGAAGTACCCTCGATCTTTTCCGACTCATGAGGAGATATCTTTGCATCGCTTGGGATCTCAATTGTCCTTTCCCCGGGCTCATCATCGATGTCCATTTCGCTTATATGAACGCCTTTTGACCCAGCGTCGCTGCCCGTTGAGATCGCCGTGTTATGCAGTCGGAATCCTACAGCCATTGACGAACAAATGCGAGAGGCGAGAATAGTATCGAATTCAGGTTAAAGGTCTTCGCGTGGCGTGGTGCTGATGTATAACCAATAGATCATGCAACAGAAACCGAGTAGATTGAAAACGCAGCCAGTGCGATGCAAGTATTTAAGTAGATGAGAAACAGAGGGAGAAAGAGGGAGTATCGGTCGACTCAATCAATATGGATACGACGCACAAGCGCGGTCCAGATTGTAGCCCAAGCAGGTCACCAGCAAACCACAGCAGACCATGCAATCCATCCAAGGATCCGTGGCGCAGATCGACAGCGTATGATTGTGCGTTCGCTGCAGCTCGTGTCAAGGTATCTGGTGGCCCGACCCGGCGAGTAGAGAGGAGAAGCGGTGTGATGAGGTGTATCAGTGGATTATCGCCAGTTCGTCCAGCCCAAGCTTGTCGTTTTGTTCTCGATCCACCGTTTGGCGTGCCCGATTAGCGTTCGGTTCGACGGCCCCCACGCTGTTGAGGTTTTCGGCCAGAAATGGGAGCAAGGGGTTGTGGCGGGAAGATAGAAAATCGCGAGTATTTCTGCAGTGAAGAAGTGAAGAACCTGAACAGCCATGAAGATCTGTCGAGGCGCTGAGGTCACGGTTACCGGCGGCGAGATCATTCGATGTAATTGCTGCTTGCCTGAGGTGTCCAGCCAGACAATCCCGTGTCTCTGATTGGGATTTCGGGAGCGGAGATTTCTATGTGCACTAGAGCTAATAGGGTCTAGCGGAAAGTTTGCAGTTCCCTCTTTCGGAAGGAGCGATGCTGGCCAGCCCGCGGGCCTGGGCTCGGCGTCCACGGGTGTTCAATGTTCATTGCTTCCTCCAGCTCCCAACAGCGAGGAGATCAAGAAGATGCATGAAAGTCTCGTAGCCACATAGTCGGTATTCTTGAGAAGTAGGCTGGCAAGTGTGATTCAGCTCTAGCTGCTATCTCAGTCTTGTACTATATAGTTAGTGTACAACGTTCACTGCCCTGCAGTAGCCCTTCTTCCACCACTCTACTTTTGTATAACCTTTCTGTGAAAGCCATGGCCACTTCTCCCCTGTGACACGATATAGAAGCTGCTGTATGATGATGCAAGAGGGCAAAAGGTGGATAAGCCCCCATTTACTCGTCCCGCCGAGCCAAATTGGAATGCAATATATGTTCCCGCATACCCATGCTAACCAGTGCTCCCAAGACAGCAATTCCAAGTAGTGTAATGAAAGTAGCGCGGAAAGAGTCTGTGTAGGCATCCACGATACCCGGTATCCAATCCGCTGGTGCTTTTCGAATCTCGCCGAGGCTGTCGCGAAGGCGCGAGATTATCTCTCGTGCATGGTCTCGGTCACCGAACCGCGACCAAAGCCCCTTCTTGAGGATGTTTTGGAACACAGAAGAAGCAACTGTGATACCGATCGAGCTACCAGTGCTGCGGAAAGCGTAGGAGGCCGAAGTGATCACGGCGTGGTGCTCATGGTCCACTGCAGATATAAGAGCAACCAGGGTGATGGTGAGCATGCTTCCATAGGCGGTCCCTCCCAGCAGAAAGTAAAAAAGCGGAAGGGCGGTTGAGGTTCCGGGGTTCAATGTGCAGATTAGAGCGGATGACACTACCAGCAATAGCATAGTGATGTGGCTATACAGCTTGTATCGGCCGCTCAACCGCATCAGAGCACCAGATCCCAGCGAACCAATAGATGTCCCAATCGCTAGCGGAATGAGCCTTGCCCCTGACGCTGTTGCAGAGAGCCCTTGCACTTGGAAGAGTATCGGGAGGTAGAAAAGAAGACCAAAAACGTTCATTGTAGAGAACCAATTGGTCAGGCATGCCGAGAACACAGTACGGTTGAGGAGCAGGCGGACCGGGATGACAGGCTCTGAAGCCAAGTTGGCTTCGATGTAGATGAAGAGACCTAGGACCACAGCAGCGAGTGGTAGCGACGTGAGAATAAAGGGGTGCGTCCATGGAAGCTGGTTACCACCTGTATTGAGTCCGAAAAGAAGCAGAACAAGAGCAGTAACCAGAGTAATCGCACCAAGGAAGTCAACACGCTTGATCTTGCTCTTATGCGGGTCTTTCGCAGGAATCTTGATAGTGAAAGCGACCAGTATTGCGGAAACAACAACGAAAGGAACTTGGATCAAGAAGGCCCATCGCCACCCCAGAGTGTCGTTAATCCATCCGCCAAAGACGCCTCCTAGTCCGCTCCCCAAGCCATAGCAAATATTGCCAATGCCCTGCCAAACCCCACGTTTGCGTAGAGGCACCAAATCAGATGTAATAAACGTAGAGATGGCGAGCAGGCCGCCGCCACCGATCCCTGCAACAACCCGTCCTAGGATAATGGTCCATTGCCTTTGCGCAAGACCACAGATGAGATTCCCTGCAGCGAAAAACACATTGGAGAACAGCAGCCCCGCTTTCCGGGAGAATATGTCAGTCAGGCGCCCAGACAATGGTTGACAAGCAGCATTAGATATTAAATAAGCTGTGGCTAGCCATGAAAGAAGAGATAAGGAGTTGAATGATGATGATATTGGCCCCGTCAGAGTAGCAACAATGGTGGTATCTGTAAGATTAGCCTACTTCCCACCCATTGATGTAGTCGGGAGAAACCTTACCAAGCGCAGCGAGAAATACTCCAACCCAAATGCTGCTGAGAACCAGGATCAATTCTTTCGTGCTCGGCTCCTGTACCTCGACCGTTGACTCAGTCTGGTTAGGCAGAAGGGGCGTCCGCTCTGAAATCGGCCCAGCTCCAGGTGATTCCGCTGGCGCAGACGGCGTCGGTTGTTCGGAGGGCATATTTAGCAAGCCTGGGGGATATAATACAGGGGAGCTGGAGGAAGTTGTCCCTCAGATATGACGACAGCCGCGTTGAAAGCACGGATGTTCGGTGTGGAGTCTCTCCACCGATTATTCAGCTAGCCCCAGCCGGAGATTTACCTCGTTCTAAGCTTCCATCAAGTTCAATAATTCCATCAACCCTACGGAGCATGGATCATCATTGATTTTGAGGCATTGCATGAGCGTTGTTCAATGAAGACACATGCACGCTCAGCCCCTTGATCAATCAAGTAACGTAGCTCCAGGCTGCCGCCGGGTGGAAGCAGAAGACGAGGCTGTCCAAACTCCAAAGTCCAGACCAGAGTCCAAGGCTAATAAGCTTACTATGACGAGCGCATTGAGGGAGAAAGACTCTACATGTACTCGAGAAGTATCCCCGCATTATTCCATGCTTCGGGGGGGTTCGGCTCGGCTCCCTTGGGGTTGTAAAGTTCAAACTTCAAAGAGAGGGTTTGGTTTGTTCGTTCCATGGTTGAAGCTATAACCATGCCGCTTAGACTGTTCCCGCAGAGGATGGAAAGGAGCATTACATCTCAAGAACTAGTGTCGCGATATCCAGCAGTTTGGGCGTGGCTTCGTCCGACGGCATTCCAGCAGTGAACGGAGGTGGTGCCTGATATGCGAAAGTGATATTCTTGTCGCTCGGAGTCTGGGTAGCTGAATATGGATCCAATCTCCTATACGAGACTCCACAAGAGCAAGCTTGAGCCAGCAAGCCGTCTCGAATAGATTTCGTCGCAAGATTGCACATTGTTAGCGAGATGTCGAAAAAGGTAGCGGGTCCATCTGTCGCCCGCATCGCAATTTAGTCCAATTGTGGAGGAAGATATCCCAGTCGGCAGTTCTGTTTGAAACGCGTCAAGGAGAACCCTTGCTCCAAGGCTACGGGGACTGACACGTCGCCGAGGTTGCGACGAGGGAGTTTCGGATGTCTCAGCACTGAAGTTTGGAAGGATGAGCACAGCCACGACTGGAAAAGGGTAAACAAGCCAGGATCGACGCCCTCATACAGCGCAATGCTCGCGCGAGGGCCACCAATGGCGCTGACCATCCCCAAACAGTCATAAACTTCGTCTTACAGCGCCAAAGGAGGGCGCTAAACGGATGACACGGCCCAATGGCAAGGGTGACGCACAGCAGAGGCTCCAGAGCGTGCAGAGGACAGCGAGAAGCTGAGGAGAGAAAAGGAGACCGGCAAATTAAGGGCGAAGGAGATCAGGACCGTGCCTTGCGTCACGTGGAGGAGCTGGTCCAGTTTAAAACCGTCCAGCGGCTGCGCTGACTTTGACCTTCCAGAACCCCCGTCCCCTTTGTCATTGTTGCTTTCTCTTTGCCAGATCAGCACTTCTCAACGATTAGGTTACCTGCCGCATAACTCCTTCCCTCGCCGCCACTCGCATACCTCGAGCAAAATGCCTGGTGTTCGTGAGTACTTCTGGATCTCCTACCCCCTCTATCGCGATATACCCGTACGGAGTATTGGATTGTTCTTCCGATGTCGCGGTAACCGGTTGGCTAATTCACTCTTTCTCTTAAAGCCCCTGATGCCCTCGAACAGGTGAAGAAGGGCCTCCGAGCCATCTTCCGCAGAAAGAAGAAGACGGCGCAACCTGCCGAGGACAAGCCCCAGGACAAGCCCGCTGAGGCTCCTGCTACTACCCCTGCTCCTACCACTGAAGCCAAGCCTGCGGAGCCTGCTCCAGTCACAGAGACCAAGCCTGGTACGTTATTCTTGTTGGAGATCATTGTACTCTGTATGCATCCGTTGACGGTCCTAAACAGCGGACACTCCTGCTCCCGCTCCTGCTACAGACAAGCCCACCGAGACTGCGCCGACTCCTGCTCCCGCTTCAGCTGCTGAGACCAAGACTGAGCCCGCTCAGCCTGCCCCCACTGAGACCACTGCCCCCGCGCCAGAGCCTAAAGCCGAAGAACCCACTGCTCCCAAGACTGAATCTCCCACTCCCGCTCCCGCCCCCGTCGATACTCCTGCCCCTGTTGCTCCTGTCGACACCAAGCACTCCGAGCCCTCAATCGCACCTGACTCGACAATCCCCGAGACCCCCTTTGAGACCCCAGCTGAGAAGCCCGCTGAATTGGCTGAACCCAAGCCCGCCGACGCTGAGAAGGCCGCTGAGCCCGCAAAGCCCACCGAGGAGAAGCCCACTGCAACTGCTCCCCCCGCTGCTGAGCCGGCTAAGAGTAAGTTAACCTCCGATGAGTACACGCATGCGTGCTGATTGAGCAAAGCTGAAACTAAATAGATGTCTTGCCTCTCAACTAGCCTAGCTACGACGTGGGCATTTTCTTCTAAGTCCGGCCGGTAGCCCAGCTCGCCTGCACCCGCAACTGCAGATCTACAATGTTCTTGTGTTGCCTTTGTTTCATACCCCAGCGCTAATTTGTTGATCCTTGATACCGTTGTTGCTGTTGTTGTTGTCATTATGCTTCCGTACAATACCCTGTTTTTTGTCGTTTATATCGCAAGTCGTTACCTCACTTCATCCACTCTATCGATCCAGACTTGGATATTGCTCATGTGCATATATTGCTTAGTCTCTCCACATCGACTGTGCACAAAGCTAGATAGTGAATAAACGAATCCAATCCAAGGAGTCCATATGCCAAATGGGTATCATCAATATCATAACCTAATCCTAGCTCAGCAACAACGCCATACTGCCATACTAACAACAATCTAATCACTATCATCCCCAGACACCTCGCCATCAACATCCATCGCACCCGCATCTCCATCCCCTCCACCGCCATTCGCCGCCGCCGCAGCCTTCTGCTCTCTCGCCTTCTGCCTCCTCTTAATCTTCTTCTCGCGATTCTTCCGATTCCGCTTCTCCGCCTCTGTCTCTTTCGCCCTCTCCGCAACCGCCGCGCGCTTCCGTAGTTGAATCCGGCGCTTTTTGCCCGGTTTCTTGCGCGACAGCGGGACTCGCTCTGGCGTTTCAACCACACACGTAATTGCCGCTGCTGGTAATCCTGTACCCTTCTCCTCCTTGGGGAGTTTCACATGTTCCCGTTTCAGGCGCGTTACCTTCCACGGTAAGAAGCAGCCGGGCTATATCCTCGTTAGAACCACATCCACCAATCAATCCATCCAGCCATCCATTATGACCACCCAGCACCAAAAAAAAAAGAACGGGGTACGAAGAGAGAACTGTGGTGTGGTGTGGTGTGGTGTGTAGTTTATTACTCACCCAAGAAACCCCCGCCCACCGCACCATCTCCTCCCCAGAAACAGCCACATCAGCAAACTGCTTCCTCCTCTCCTCAAGCTTAACCGCTTCCGCCTCATCCCGCGCTATATCTTTCCCACTCGTACCGGATAACAGCCCCGGCGCAGAGAAATAGTACCCCCATCCGCGAAACGGGTTAACGAAGCGTCCTTCGCCGGACCCAGCGCCTAGTGTGGGTGTTGGGGAGCGCAGGCGGATGCGTAGTTTCTGCGTCTGGGTCTGTGTTTGTGTTTGTGCGCCCAGCGCGTCGCTTTTATCTGGAGTGCCGTCGGCGTCTTTCTTCTCCGCGTCGGATGGTTTCGCGGGAGCGGCGAAGAGCCGGAATTCGAATTCTTGCTCTTCGTCTTCGCCTTGGTTTTTCTGGTCGTCCGGGGAGGGTTGTTGGGGGGGTTGTGAGGGTGCGGCGATCTCGAGGTTTAGGAGGGCGCTGAGTCGTTTTTGAGCGTCTGGGTAGGCGGATTCGGGTGGTGGGGAGGGGGGAGGGGATGTTGAAGCTCGGTTTGTGAGGTCGTCTCGGCGGACGCTGGGGGTCGTGTTAGTATTGTTGGTTTAGGGGTGTAGGTGCGTAGGTGCGTAGCTGGGAGGGTGGAGGTTGGCTTGGATAGGCGTACCGTTTTGCGTCGGGGAGGTCGAACATGATTATGGTTTTGTGCGCTGGGCTTTTATGATATGTCAGAGTGGTTGTTCAGCTCATGAGGTTATGCGATGACTTTCGGGACTGGGTGTTTTGGTTGGCAATGGGTCTTTTGAAGGTAGTTGTGCGGAGAAAAGCCGAGTTGAAAATCTATCGGAGTAGAGTCGGATCGGCGGGCATGGAGAGCGAGCTCCGATTGGAATGAAAATAGAATCAGATCTACTTTTCGAACCACTACCTCGTCAATTAGAAGGATATGTATGTGGAACCTTATATCAAAACTATTATAAGCTATAAATATAGGAATTTACTATGAAATCCATATTAGTTGCTATACTTGTGAGGAGACGGTTGCTTGGTCTTCGGTCCATCTGAGATAGCTGGGTCTTAAGTGTGATTGCTGGCGCGGTCTCGAAGAAGATGATCTGGTGACTTGGGTTGTTCAACAAAATATATGTTCTTCGAATCCACCCTATCCTTCTTTGCGGTCAGTGGCTCATTGTTCTTCGAATACCATCTGCAAATGGGAGTTGCGGTGACTGGTGAAGACGCGTCTTAGGCATCAGATGTTTGAAATGGTTGTCAAACTTAAAGCAATCACTAGGTTGCCTCTGGCCCGATAAAGTATTCACGGCCAGAGCAATAGTTTCATGAGAAAACTTCGAACCATGCCGCCGGTTATCAGTACTGGGAAAAGATGCTCTGAGCTCAATCCTACTTGATCGACTCGACTCCCCCATTCTCAGTCCCCGCCCAACTGGCCATGGTCAATCCCTGGAGAAAATGCTCAGCCATATGTTGCTCCCTCTCCGTCCAACTAGCCATAGCCACGTTACAGAACCCACAACGACTGTTAACGGCATCGAGGTTCGTCTTCAGCGACGCCAGGTCCGGCGTCCACCCGTCCCACTTGCGACAGCCATGGAACTTGTACAGGTGCTGCCACAAATGGTCCTTGCGGCTAAAGACTCGCCCACTGGCGCGCCCTTCGGCACAGTACTCGAATTCGTGCGTGCGAAAGTGGTCATCGGTTGGTGATGCGTGCCCGCAGAAGATGCACTCGGGACTTTCTTGCCCAGTGCGCCAGATCAGGTAGGACTCGTCGGCACCGAGAGGTACAGAGCAGACCCAGGAGTTGAGCTTCGGCATGTGCACGCTTACCTCATGCCGCCTCCAGTCGAATCTTTTCTTGAATTTCCGCGAGCAGAACGTGCACTGGAAGATGGGGTTTGAGACAGCTAAACCCTGGCTGCTCAAAAGCCTCGAGGGCTGTGTAAACTCATCATTCCTTGTGCTTAAGCTGCCAAAGTGGGAGCTACTCTCATGTGAATGACAGAGGCCACTTGTGGAGCCGGAGGCGGAGGATGTGTATAAGGATTGCGGTTGACTCTGAAGCCACGAGTCTCCGCTGATAGATGATGATGCATAGCCGGCACTAGCTGGCCCCGAGTCCATGTTGTAGAAACTGTCGCTAAATGCCTTCTCCAGCACGGCAGGTGATATGGTTATTGGTTCGTCCTCTGGGGGTGAGCAGCGCCAGCGATCTAGTGGACTCATCATGCTCAAGGGCGATGAACTAGGCATTGGCGACCCCTGCAATGGAAAGGACTGCCGTTGAGCTACGGCCTTCCCCGAATGACGCTGGCGCCGTCTGGCATTCAAGAACCAGTTGTTGATTTGGGTTCTAGTCAGACCAGTTTGAGTAGCCAGATCGGCTTTTTCTGCTTTCGTGGGATATGGATGGGCGAGATTGCACGCCAACCATTCCCTCAACGGCCGTGTTCGTCTGACAGAGCGAGAATGAGAGACAGCTGTCTCGCTTGCCTGATTCGGCGGTAGCCCAAACGACTCGGTGTTGTTAGTGCTGTGGGCAAATGGTTCAGGCACTCCGTTCTCGCCAACATCAAATATGTCAGTGCTCCCGCCTACAAAGAAGTCGTCCTCCCTGATACCGTGTAATTGGTCAATCACGGGGCGATCTGTTTCGTAGTGATGCGGCTGCCGCTTGTGCCGTTCTGCAAGGCTACATTGCCGGAAAAGAGCCACACAGCTGGAGCAAGAAGTGACTGGATTTGGATTGGCGTCTGTTGTCTGCAGTGAGAAGCATTGGAGGCGCATGCGGCGGCAGTACGTGCAGGGCTCTTGGGGCCTCCAGGCTCCTTGGGGAAGAAAGAAGTCATGGTCATCCCAGGGTATGTCTGGTCCCAAAAAGCCGCCGCTCAAAAGGTCGTCCATCGTGGTATCATCATGAGATATGTCTCTGGAGGGTTGCTGTTCGTTGAGGCCGATAGTACATGAGCCAACATCCAATTCACTTGGCGCCCCAGCAAGGCCTATTGCAGGGTCCGATTCAAGGTGGTGCGAGGTGGTCCAATCCGATCTGTGGTCGTCGCCGTAGAGATTGGACAAGCCATTCAACTCGTCCATCTTTGACTTTGATCATCACCTGATATCCCATATCGCACGGTCAAGCAACATGCACTTTGCCACGCTCTCTCATGGAAATGTTGGAGATGGCACTCTTGTCACGTGCGGTAATGGAGCAGGATTAATAACTTTGTGATTGGCCAAGAAGGTGGCGGCTGCTTCTCACGTGATGCAACATAAGTATACGATAGCTAGAATCTTAGTTGGTTGATTGTTCACGCTTTTCGGTGGAATTGTGAATGACAGAATATCCAGTTCACTTGGCAAACTTGAAGAGTACACTGAGGATGAGTTGCAGAATGAGGTACACTAAGTCTATTGGTGTTATACGTCTATATGATTTTAGGCAGTACCGATATGTTGTGCCCCCCTACCACCCTTCCGAACACCAAACATACGAATGACATCTCTAAAGAATCCAAACGGCTGCTCCGTCTCGCTAGCCTCATACAGTGCAATTATATTTGCCTGCCAATGCAAATCAACCTCAGAAGGCCTCAACCACCTCGTCTTCTTGAAGACCTTCCAGAATCCAAACACAATCGGCGCAAGAATGACCATAGTATACGTCAGAAAAAAGTCGTCAACACTAAAAGGCCTCAAACTCCGGTATCCAAAGCAGAGCAGCATCAGCAGCATCCACCCCGCTGCAATGTAGCCGCAGTACGGCTGGAATCGACCGTAGTACGGAAGCTTGCGGCGATCGAACCCCTGTGCCTGGCATGCGCGATGGAAGCAGATATACGTGACAGATATCACCACGTAGTTGATGAGGACGTTGGCGGTTGTCAAGCTGATTAGCCAGTTGAGCACCGTCATCGAGTCCCCGGAGACCTGCATGAATGATAGGCAGCCGAATGCCGCGGCTACCATGAAGCAGTAGATCGGGATACCCCTGCTGTTTGTCTTGAGGAAGATGCGCGGCGCTCGCCCGCCAACTGCGAGGCCGTAGAGAGAGCGAATTGCTGAATACCAGTATGTGTTTCCGGCGGCAAGGACCGAGGTCAGCATCAGCGCGGTGGTGATGTGGGGCAGGCCGGTGATGGCAAGGTTGTTCATCGCGATGATATACGGTGATGCAGCAGCAGAGGACGATCCGCTCTCCTGTGCGGCCGTCAGGGTCGGGTCATTGTAAGCCAATATGACCCCGACACAGATCGCTCCTCCGACGTAAAAGGCGAAACATCTGACGTATAGCACTTTGAACGCCTGCTTTAGGTAGATTCGAGGGTGCTTGGCCTCTGGGGACACCATGGAGATATATTCTGGTCCCGTTACAATGAAGATGGCCGTCCACAGAGGCGCAAGGAATCCTTCGAATCGGCCAGTCGTGCCAGAAGTTGGGGCGAACTCTGCAAATGGGCCTGGATTGTTCCAATGCCGGAATCCATATACATCATGCTTCGGGTTCCCACCCACCATGGTGATGAACGTGAAGCAGAAAAGCATAAGGATCAAAATCACTTTGCCTCCAGAAAGCCAGAACTCAGCCTCGCCATATGCCTTGACAGTGAAAAAGTTGATCAATCTGTTATGTAAACAATTTGATTAGCATGGACTTTCAAGGTAAGCTTGAGGATATATTCGACCCTACCCATAAATAATCAGGCAAGCTACACACACAGCCCAAGAAGGGATATCATCCCTCCAAAACCCAAGAAGCACATTAACCGCGGATATCTCAAAGGGAATGGTGAGGGCAGCAAAAATGAAGAAGTTCCAGCCAGCAAGGAAGCCCCATGCATCATCCACCCACTTCCCAGCCAAGGCAATAAAGCCACCGGTAACTGGCATGTAAGTGGTCATCTCAGCAAGGCAGTTGTTCAGCATGCTGACCATGATACATTGGATGCCAACAGCAAGAAGCAAGCTTGCTGGCCCGCCCTTGTGAAGCGCGCCGCCGATAGCAATGAAAAGACCCGTTCCGATAGAGCCTCCCATTGCAACGAGTTGGATCTGACGGTTGCTCAGGCGCCGGTGCAAGCCGTCTGACTGCGGATGGACGACATTGGCTTCCTGGTTGTCAGGGTCCTTCGCGGCCTGAGTCGATGTCTTGCTTGAGGTGTGTTGGAGTTCAAGCATGGCTTTGGTTGTGGATGAAGATGTCAAAGAATGAGAGTGTGCGCGATGAGTGGAGAGAGATCAGAAGGGGAGAAGCTTCACAGTTAAAAAGAGCCCAACCCTGATATGGGGCTCGCAATCTACGGTATCATTGCTCCGCATTTTCTCCAATATTTATCCTATATGATGGAGTAAACACCCACACCTTATCAGCCCGTATGGCCGGCGCCCTCCTTGAACATAAACCTGATACTGGGCGCCCTCTAACTACATAATTTGAACTTTGACCTACAGATAAGATAATGAGCCTTTATCAGAATAGAAGAGATCCATCTTTCGAGATACCCCCGTTCTCCCGAGGTCGTTCCCTTCTCTATTCCTCTTGAGAGATGGAGCTTTATATCTGGCGCTAGGTAATCATACAGCGCTGTGCTGTGGTAGTCTACGATCCGAGTCCATAGGAACAAGACCACAAGCAGTACGGAGTCCATAGGAACAAGACCACAAGCAGTACGCAGTACTCTTGCTAGAGAATGATGATGAATTTTCACCTTCCGTCGTAGCTACGTTAAGTAAATTCGAAGTCAAAACTCAAAGAGCTGCACCATTTCCCTTTTATGTATATACATGAAAACCCTCTACTCCCCGTCTGCAATCGCATCAACCATAATCTCCACCAACATATCCGGGTCCGAAAAGTTCGAAACAACAAGCAAGATCGCCGTCGACCCAATATCCCCCCCAAGCTGCCTCCCAAGCACCTCCGTAAACCCCGCCATCACCTCCGGTGCATCTTCATGCCTCTGAATAAACAGCTGCGTGCGGACAATGCTCTCTGCACCGCGGCCGCCGAGTGTCTGAATGGCTTTGATGACTTCTTTCAATGTCGCGCGCGTCTGCCCGCGTGCGTCACCGGGACATAGCACGCGCGGCGCCTCGGGGGGACTCGCGGGGTCGGCAGCTGTTGTGCCGGAGACGTAGATTTGTTGACCGACGCGGATGGCGCGGTAGTGGCCGTAGACGCCTTCCCAGGGAGAGTCTGTGGCGTAGAATTTCTTCGTCGTGGATGACGGGACGGGGAGGGTTTTGGAGGACATAATATGGACTTGGTTTTTGAGGAGGGTGATTGATGTGGGTTGCTGCTTGCAGGACTTTGTGTCTCTGTTTAACTTTAAGTAGGGCTGCAAGAGATATTAGGTATATAGGTATACCTAGCAGGCGTATCTCCAATTAGTGGGTCTGCGCCCTCTGAAGACAGCGCTGGGGCTTCCCCTCTGGCGCTTATCTGTATAAGGTTCCTGCGCCCTCTCAAAACATGAATAATGTGTTGGAGTCATCTTCCACCCCGTAGTTATGGTATCTGGCTTTTTCGAGAAAGAGCTGGGTCCTCTGAAAGACTTAGCTATCCTGATTTGTGCGATAAGTGCTCAAGATTTGCACTTACAAGCCTGTACTCGCGATAACAGGAAGGACGTAGTCAGACTTTGACATGATAGCAATACTGGCGGCAGTCTTGGTTACATTGTACCAAGTAATACCCGGTCGAGGGCGTACAGCAGCGACTGATGAGATCTGGATGAAACATGTAGTACGGTTGTGCTCCAGAAGTACGGGCATGGTATATAATCTGAATTCGATATTGGATTTGACTTGCAAGTTGCAGCTTAACCTGGGATATAGTACATGTACTTAGCAGTCCCGAGACGAAACGTAACATCAGACAGCATGAACTTTGTTCGCTGGCAGGTAGTGACTCCGAACACGGATGGCTTGAATAGACGACATGGAAAAAAACAGGGGGTATTAAGAACTGAAGGACATCTAAGCATGACAGAAAGAAATTGTGACAGTTGTGAAGGAGGGAGTCGGCAGGCACATAGAGAAGAAGCCCAAACCGGTCGACCGGCGACACCAAAGCAAGAGATAAACAAAAAAGTGCTAAAGAGCGTGGTGGATGCGAGTTGAGCGGGGGCAATTGTTGTTCATAGTATCAATCAGGCCCGGTCGGTCGTCGCCTCGTTCATCCTTACCTTCATCTCGACCGTGATTGCGCGAGCTCAGAACGTTTACCGCTGAGGCTCACTTTTTGTATGTTGATACGAATTGATTCACGAAACTTTCAAGACGCCAAAGACGTCCTTGTCGCCAGCTTCGTCGGCGCTAGATCCCGGCCTTGATGATCGCTTGCCCTTGCGCGGGTTTATGACTACCTCACCCCAGTGCTTGGGTACGGCGCCGCGATTCGCGGGATGTTCGGCAGGCGCATCGGGATCGATCGTTGTGACTATGACGGAGGGCTCGCGGGCTTTTGATGAGGTAGAGGAGACGGAGTTGTGGAGGGTTGCTTGAGGCTGGAGGTGGGGTTGTGGTTGGAGGGACCAGATGTCGATAACAGAACTATGAATTGCTGTTAGAGCTGGATTTATCTCAGAATGGACGATAGGCGGTGGGACGACTCACTCTGAGGTCCGCTGGCAGATCGCCTCGAGAGCTTCGCGCTCGCGTCTTACGTAGCCGGGGTCGGGCTGGTTGCCTTGTTGGTTGTTGTTGAGGGCTCCGTAATTATATCCGGGCTGTTGGTAGATGTCATCGTCTAGTAATCGTGAGGACTCGGGCTGTGAGGGAGACAGTGTTAGCGCTGGGATGGATCTGGCAGCCGCAGGGTGAAACAGAGGCGCATAGCTTACATTGTCATTTTCTCGACGGCCTACCCCAAGGCAAGAAGAGCAGATCCCCATTTATAGGTGTGTAGCGTCGGCTGATCGTTGGAGAAGAGGCGCACGAGATCGAGGGGTCGAGAAGTAAAGAATGTTTTGAGCATCCGACTATCTGAGCGAGTAGGTAAGGACTGATGGTCTCTCAATGATTCCGTAGGCAATCAAGCACCAGGCTGTGATGCGTAAAGATTATGTAGCCTGGTGGATTTGTGAGGTAGGATTGAATCTGAAGTTGATGTTGCAGACCAGCCACATGAGTTATCAGCAGACGGTCACGGAGTGGAAAGTGGTCCGTGCTCCCGTCTGGGAGATCACATCGAACCACTTGGGATCTATTTCAATCTCCACGGTCTGTAAACTTTGCTTTGTATGCTCAACGATCAGCTCGCAGGCTTTGGGCTAAGTTACGGCAAAATCTCTCTACATTCTTCAATAGCGATGGTGCTCACAACTCAAGATGTCAGCATCACTAATATATATTTGAACAGGACAGCAACTTCAAGTTCATAAGCTGAGCTTATTTGATCGCCCAAGCCCAAAGAAAATAGTCCCCTAGACAATACTGATTTAGTTGAGACCTGAGTTCCCTCGGCCTTTTAGGTTTAACTCTCGCGGACAACCTTGTTAGTGAACACGACAGGCAGGCATCCTTGCACCCAGACCTCCAAATACATCATGCACTACTAGCATTTCTAAGGGTTGTTCTTTGAATCTGAAAGCCTTCCCCGCTGTACCTGCTTGCCGCTCCATGTCTCCTTTCTCCTGGGTCCTGGTAAGTACGATTGTCCCTTACTATGGTTCGGAATACTACAACTTCCAAACGGTGATATTGCCATCGTGACCGGCGCTGGCTCAGGTTTCGGCCACGGCATCGCAAATGATTTCGTGCAAAGGTAATCATCGCCAATATATTGAAAGAAACTGGCTACCTCTGCAGAGTCGAAAGCTCGATATGTCTACACAAATTGGACTCTCGGCAATCCCTCCTGCAGACGAACTCTGGGTACACACGGGCAGCTTGTTGTCATTGTGCACAACGCCGACGCGACATCTAGCAACAAGCCCACTGCCGAAGTCAACAACGAGGACTTTGATCTGTGCTTGAGCGTCAATGTTCGGTAAATCTACCTGGCAATAAGCGTTGACGTGCTGCCGAGCACCGGAGGCAAATTGGTGGTTATTGCATTGACATTGAGAAGCAATTAGGGCACAATTAAGCTGAAGCTGAAAGACTGTAACCAGGTCCACTGGCTCGGTCGTTCGGGGGTGGGGGGAGGTTGCGTGGACGGAATTTGATTGGAGCGACTGTCACTTTGGCTTCCAGGCTTGCGTTGAGGACGTGGGGTCGCCGGCTTTTGATCAGTGATGATTATATGTAGGGTAAAAAGCTTGGAGTAGAAATGTGTCCATTAGATTTAGATAGCCAAGAGACGGTATGGATAACATGAGATGACATAGAATGACATGGGATAGAGAATGCGAAAGCCAGTCACAGGCTGTAAAAAGTGAGTGATGAATGCAAGAATCCATCAAATGAAACAAAGTTTAGAGGTGAAGAGAAGGATCCATATTAAAATGGCCTCCAACTCATTTCATGCATCGAGCTGGGCTGGAACTATAGTTGGCAGATGACACCGGGACCCGAATAAGAAGAAAGAAACCGCAATTGACAATCAAAACTCCACCGCAAGAACGCCGTAAGAGGATACGCAGAGCACCATATATCCGTGGTGTGATGGCAAAGAGCAGTAAAGGCCGTATTTGCGAGCAATTCTGGAATGAATGTGACTTCGAACGCTCAAACGTCGTCCAATCTGCCCGCGGGTTCTTCTCCGTCGGACTCATAGCTCCCGACTGAGCTTAGTTCGTCCTCTGATTCTGTGTCTTCCCCAGCGTCGTCGACGGCGTCCTTGCTGGCATATTTTGTGACGTATTCTATTACAATTGTCAGTTCCGGAGCGTCAAAACTGAAGCACCATGACGCCTACCTTTCACTTTGTTCTCATAGCTCTTGGGTTCCCTCATCAACATTGCGGCGGCTTCGCCATTTAGCGGATCTGAAGGGTTGGGGTAGCGCAATAGCTGTGGCAGGAAGACCTCGAATATGTTGATCATGTCGTACATGGGGGACCAAGTTTGGTTGATGACATCCAAGCAGACGGATCCGGACCTAGAGCGAATGTATTAGCAAAAGCAAAAAGGGAACCGTAGGACTCTCACAGCTCGTCAATGTTTGGATGAAAGATCCGGTTGACAAAGCCAATACTGGGACTCTTGTATGGGTACTGATCTGGTAATTCGACGTGGATCTTCCAGTGGCCGCCGGCGAAAGGTGCTATAAGTGTAACGGTCAGTAGCGGAGCAGCTGTTGTAGGTATTATGAGACATACTCTCTTCCGGTCCCTTGAAGCGCACGTAAAACTCTTGCCTGAATCAATCATGGGTCATTAGAACAAAGATCGCAGTTATAGCGGAACGGAGCTGGTTCGTACACTAAGCCCGACAGTTAGTACTAAACCTCGCAGCATAATTGGAAACAACCCACTGTTATCGTTGACTAATGTAACCTCATAGTCACTCATCAACCTAGAAGCAAGCCATCAGCATCTCTGTCGTCTCTATCTCCGGCTAGCGCGCTATTCGAGCAGAGTCTCGCGGAGGTCGGGCCCTGGGTATGGAGAGGATGGCGTACATCCTGCCAAATGGTTAGTCACGGGTTCACGCGGAGGTCTGACAAAGGTAATAATAGATCGTACTTCATAACCTGCAGAGACAAACGAATTAGCCTGTGTGCCAAGTCATCGGATAATCCGTGGCTGGAGGGTACTCACATCGGTCTCAATTCTGCGCTTGGGACTACTCATCCTGACGGCTTCGCGTGAGGTTTTTGTCGCAAATGTATAACCGGACGGTGTCAATAACTAAAGGACGAAAACAACAGGGTCTCCGAAGACAAGCTGTGTAACGGAGCTCAACTGTTGGTGATCTCCAAAGTCGGGGGCGGGGAAGTGAGGAAGCAGGTGGGCGGCGGCAATAGGCCGATAAGATTAGGACGGGCGTGCGGTGTGTCGAACGAGTGGGGGAGGACTCGTCGCAGTGACTTCGAAAGAGAAGAAATATATTGTGTGGTTGACAGAATATCCAGGTGTTGAGTGAGAGGAACAAAAGAGAAAGAAAGAGTGGGGAGCGAAGGAGAAGAAATAGCATGAGGTGTAAGAGGGTCGTCGGGGGATGGCCCAGAGGATGTTCCCATACGGGACCGGTACGGCAGCAACGCCCCCAAACAGCGCCCAAAGCCAGGCCGCGCAGTCACTCGCTAGGGGTCCACGGGTGCGGTCAGGTGCTACTGCTTTCCACTACTAGGTACTCACTTCTTCCACCTGAGACATGCCTCAACAAATATCGAAGAAAACGAAAATTGCATATACTTTAACAGACCGAGACAATATTACTGTACATGGTTTCAACCTAAGCAGTCGTGGAAGCGAATTAATCTGGCTTCCGAGGAGTACCTATGAACCTATACTCCGCAGACTTCAGTCGGCACAGTATCCTGCCAATCAAATGATCGCCGTCAGGCCACCGAGAGGCATTTTATTCAGTATAGATATGCCAATTGCATTTACCAAATTAGAATGAGCACGGATAATGTAAACGGCTCAGTGACACATGTACGTGCTAAATTACTCTTGGGCTGCTGCCCACTCGGTCTCGGATGCATAGGGCTGGTCGTCGCTCTTTGTCAGTTTGCCACCTTCCCATGGGACCGTAGCTGCAATCTGGGGTTCGTTCATGTACGACATTCTGAAGCCATCGATGTGCTCTATGAAGGTTTAGAGTGGATTCAAGATCGTCAGCGGCTTTGAGATAGGATTCTTCAGTCCTCAAAAGGTCAAAACTCATTCTCGAAATACGCCATCTCAAAATGATGTCATCCTTCATAGTTCTTGTTCAGTCCCGCAGCCTGTGATTCGACAGCCACTGCACTGGGTGGGTTATGGTTAAAGAAGTTCAATTCGCTCTGCTCCCGTCTGAAAAATGGCAGATGGGAAGTAACGTGGATCTTGAAAGAGTAATCTGGAGTGAAAATGAATGGCCTTGAGGATTGAAATGCGACGGACGCTGACTGCAAGTTTGGCAGTGGTTGAGCCTTGAGCATCCCCGGTCGAATAGATTGCAGTGCAGTGAATGCCTCAGGCTGCAAGCAGGCTGCAGATTGTCCTGCAGGCGGTTGACAACCGTCTCAACAACAGCATCAATTAGACGGTGTTGACATCGAGATCTTAGATCTATCACACCCAACTAAAAAGTACAGCCACGGCCTTTAGCAATCACAGCTAGCACCTGACAATATGAGCTCTCCATCTTCTCAGATCCCGTCAACGCGCAACTCCCCTAATCCAACTCAGCGCCGGCCATCGAGCCGACGGGAAACCCCAGAGCCATCCTCCAACACTGCAAATGCCCCGATCCCAGACGACGAACATGGCGCAGACTTACCGATGACAATGTCGGCATCTGTCGTCCTGACAAGCCTACCGCGCGACGCCCACCAGGCTTTGGCTGATGCTGAAGCTGTTGATACAGGAAAAGGTACAATATACCCTCGCCGCTTGTATATGCGAGTACAATCGTAGCTATACTAACCCTCAATAGTCACCGTCCGGTTTCAGCCCCTGGCCTCAGCACCTATTCTCAAAAACCGCGTGTTCAAAATCAGCGCCTCGCAGAAATTTGAAACCGTCGTCAACTTTCTGAGGAAGAAGCTGAATTGTAAAGATACGGACTCGGTCATCTGCTATGTGAATAGTGTCTTTGCGCCTGGCTTGGATGAGGGTGTAGGTGGGCTGTGGAGGGTAAGTCCACGAATGCTTCTCATACATTCTGCACCTGGGATCTAATGCCTGTCTAACAAACCTGATACAGTGCTTCAAAACAGATGACCAACTCATTGTTGCTTACTCCATGACACCCGCATTTGGCTGAAGCATGTGGGGTGCTCTTTCGATTTCTCCTATTTCATTAATTTGGGACGAAGGCATGCCATGCGCATGGTTCTTACTTTGTCACCGCGTGACTTTCAGTCCGTCAAGGAGCACTAAGTCGCCTTAATAATAAACGATGCTGTAAGTTATCAGAGAATAGGTTATATGAGCCGACTAATGACAAGCTATTTGCGGCGTTCCAAGCTAACACTGGTAGATAGATATATCTTCTCAGAGTATGGATAGGTGGTGGGCTATTACTGTGCAGTGAAGCTCTGCGTATGACCCCAGCGGAGCGAGGGCATTGCAGGACATTCGAACGCATGACTCGAAATTGCCACCTTGCGCCATCTGTTTGACACAAATTGCATGCAGGCATACTCTGGAGGTCTTTACAGAGACGTTCTACTGAACAAAACAGGCAGGTCTTCACTCTGATGTTGCACACAACCTATGTTATAATCTAGATCTACCCATTCTTACGTCTTCAGCATGGCACGTCAGATTCAAGAAATCAAAAATCCCATAACAATCTCTCACCTAGAAGTCAAAGTACGGAGTAAATGCATAGATCACGAGGCATTACGTAGCTGTCAAACCTCGGAGTTAACCCGCTGCCTTGACGCAATCCCCATTTATTCACGTGATAAACTCTCGACCAACGATCACGGAAGTCTTGGCAGACGCCAGCCATGGCCGTCGCCGTCGCGTTATTTTTTCGGCGCCCTTGACCAGCTTCTCCAGAATCCCCGCATCCACTTTCTCACCCTCCTACACTAATTTTCTCCCCCGGACTACTCACTTTACTTAATCGCCTACTTTACCAACACATAATAAAGCAGCAGTCATAACATTAAGACAGAAACGCCATGGCCGACGTCCGCTCCTTACTCCGCAGCGAACTCGCCTCCCGCAGGGGCACGTCCCAAACCTCAACCGCAAGCACCACAACCAGCACAAACCGCGTCACGAAGAAACGCAAGGTCGACCCGACAGAAACACTCACGCGCAAGAAAGTGCGCCACGCGAATGCCGAACAGTTACTTTCTAGTGCGAGCGCGAAAATCCGTCCGCCGGCTGCGCAGCTCATCGCTGAAGAAGAAGAAGAAGAGGAGAGTTACGATGTCGAAACACCGCCCCAGGACCAGGATGCTATGAGGACGGAGAGTGATACACCTGCACAAGCCGAGGCTCTTGCTGAGGAGGAGGAAGGCGTGCAGACAGGGCAGAGCTTGCAAACACCTTCTATACAAGCGGAGTCGGTGCCTCCGGCTCCTCAACAAACGAATATCGATGAAGACGAATGGGCTGCGTTTGAGCGAGAGGTCGCTGCTCCGACGCGAGTACCGGTGAAACCTGCGGCTATTTCTGCGGCGGCGACGATATCGGCTGCGCCGGTGACGACGCAGGAGCTGGCTGCGCAGCAGGAGAAGGAGAAGGAAGATGCGAGGAGGAATCGGGAGGCGGAGGTCGAAGGGGAGAGGGAGGATGCTGCGAGGTTTTTGGAGGAGGAGTTTGATGAGATGGAACAGTTGGAGGAGAGGGTGAGACGGTTGAAGAATATGCGGGAGCAGTTGAGGGTTAAGAGGACGGGGAGTACGGAAGATGATGAGGGTGTGGCTGCTGGGTCCGGGGTTGTGCCTTCGGAGCCGGGTGTGAGTCCAGAGCAGACCACAGCAGTAGATGGGAAACCCGAAGAGGAGGGGGAAGAAGAAGAGGATGATGATGACGATGACGACGATTGGGATAACTGGAGGTTCAGGTGATATAATGGCTACAAAACCAGGAAGTGACGGGATTTGGCACGGCGTCTTTTTGATATCCACAGGGGAGCTCAAGGGTTTCTTCTTATTGGGCACACTGATACCCCCTATACTCTATGCATCGATAAGCAGAGGATGATACCTACAGTACTCCTAGTTACTGCTCTTGACTCGGCACGGTGGAACCCAGGCCGTCCTCGCTGATGTCCCTATTAATGACTCAAAGACTGTACTTTAGCTACGACAAAAATGGACTTTATAGAATAATGCATGCACGGATGAACATAATCTGGGTATACAGGAGATCAGAGCCTCGGGGTTCGTTTTGTATGGAGGTATCTCTGTTTAATTTTGGTTGTATTACATCACTTCATTACTCCACCTCCTTCGGCTGCGTCTCTGCAGCACCCGGTTCTATATAGCCCCTCAAACCACTCTTCCCAACCCGCATGGCTTCTTGAATCTCAGCTTCGCCTTCCTCTAACAGGTGTCTGCCCCTAGCAAGCTCCCCCTTCCGCCGTTTCTCATCTTCCTGAACTTGTTTCTGCCGCTCTGCAAGGGCCTTCTCGCGCTTCTCGCGCTCTACCCTCTTCCTCTCCAACTCCTCTCTTTGCTCCGGCGTGATATCTTCTTCCGGCGCTGGGAGAAGAGTAGATATGTAAGCCTCTATCAACGGGTCGCGGATCTTAGGGGATAGCGCAATATATCGTAAATCAGTAATGATAGTCGGCGGGAGAGCCTCAAGGCTAGAAGAGCGGTTCAGCTCATGCAACGGCGTAGACTTGAGTAAAGTCGAGAGATCCGATTTGCGCGTTGGCTCGGGCAGTTTCATCCGCGAGATGAGATCGCGGTATAACTTCTCGCGATCCTTATCTAACATCTGTGAATCTTTCATCTCGGGCTCCTTTCTGAATTTACGCTTGAATTCGGGCCAGTAAAGTTTTGGGGTTGCATGGTCTTGAAGGAAGGCGAGATATTTGATGCGCGGATCTTTCTTTTCCTGCTTTTCCTTGCGCTCTTTGATGACTTGAATGCGATCACGGCTCCATGAGGTGAAGGCTTCGCGGCGCGCCTTCATGTTGGGAAGGACGGTGTAGCGAGGGTCTTCGATTATGCGGCCTTCTTCAATGATGTTTTCCCATGTTGAAAATGGACTGATGCGGTGGTCGTCTAGGAGGTCGCGGAAGAGCGCTGCTGTGTCCTCATCGGTGAGTGGGAGGCCTTCTGCGCCTTCTTCCCAGCCTTCTTCTCCCGGCTCGCCGTATTCGCCAGGGTCGAGGCCGTAGTCTTCGCCCATTGCTGCAAGCTGGTATTCAATATCCTCTTCAGTGAATTCAACGTGTTGCTGGTTGGCTTCGTCCTCGGTTCTTGGGCGTTTGTATGGGTTTTCTTCTTCGCCTTCGCTGTCTGTAACCTCGACTTCCTCATATTCGTCGCTTTCTTCGCCGGCGGCCCCAGCAGCAGTAGCGGCAGGATATCCCTGTTTAGCATCATCCTCAATAGGCGGTTCCGCCTCCTCAGCCTTTTCGACCGTCTCCCCTCGTTCCCGCCGTTCTTTTTCCTCCCTCTCAAGACGATCAAACTCAACGACTCCTTTTAAAACCTCTGTCGGAAACTTCCAAAAACTCTCACTCGTCTCCAGGTTATGCACGAATCGCCTGCCCAACTTGGTCTTTACAAGAACCCACGGTTCGCATCCAGGAATGGCATGTTTCGACTTCGGTCGGTCTTCGGGCCCCCGACGGCGGCGGTCGTGGTAGGATTTTCCGCCGCGAAACCCACCACGCTGTTGATTGTAGCCGGGAGCGCCGAAAGATGAGGCACCGTGTCCTTGAGGCGTATATGGTGTAGATGAGAATGGAGGGAGGGTGTCTGGGGTGAGGAACGGGGCATTGGCGGCGGGTTGAGGTGCTTGTGCGACAGAAGAGGGTTCGATGGTAACTGGCTGAGGTCTAGTATACGTCGACTGCTTCGTTTGGGAATTATAATAGTATGTGTGGCCTATCTTCGTTAACAAAAATGGGTCAGTTTGCGATCATCTCGAGAAAACCAACCGGTTGGGGCCTTGTGTTCCGTCCACCCTGGTGGTAGTGGAGGAGGAGGGGTATATGTAGACTTGAGCATTATGATTGTACAGCAAGACACTTATTCCAGACGATTGTACCCTGCAAAGTGGGCTTGTCAAAGTGGTTTGCGGCGGTGCTGAAGCTTTCCGTTTGGCCTAAGAAAGGTGGTCCAAGCTTGGCGGAGAGGACGCGCCAGGGCGAGAGTTGCCTGAGAGCTCACCCCGACTTGCAGCTTGTTCCGTCACAGCACTCCCTCCATCTTCTTGCTCTCCACCACCCTCCGCTCTTGTCTATCCTCGGTTTCTCTTGCACATCAAGGTATAACACAAATCAGTTAAGCTCACTGCTTTTGCAATCGATAAAAAATGTCACGACGTTACGATTCAAGGGTACGATAACTCCGGACCGCTTCCCGCTGACAGCTCCAGCTAACCGAATGATGCTGCTCTAGACAACCATCTTCTCCCCGGAAGGCCGTCTCTACCAGGTTGAGTACGCCCTCGAAGCTATCTCACACGCCGGTACCGCCCTGGGAATTCTCGCCAAGGATGGCATTGTACTCGCCGCGGAGAAGAAGGTGACGAGCAAGCTGCTCGAGCAAGACACATCTGCCGAAAAGCTCTACACATTGAACGAGTATGCGGTCTTTAAAGGAACGCCATGCGAGATAATGAGAGGCAGCTGACACATCCTAGTAACATGATCTGTGCCGTCGCCGGTATGACCGCCGATGCCAACATTCTCATCAACTACGCCCGGCAAGCCGCTCAACGCTACCTTATCACCTACGGCGAAGAAATCCCGTGTGAACAACTCGTCCGCAGACTCTGCGATTTGAAGCAAGGTTATACCCAGCATGGTGGTCTTCGTCCGTTCGGTGTTTCGTTCATCTACGCCGGCTATGACCCTCTCCGAGAGTTCCAGCTATATCAGAGCAACCCTAGCGGTAACTATGGCGGATGGAAGGCGACCAGTGTTGGAGCAAACAATGCGAGCGCCCAGAGTCTTCTGAAGCAGGACTATAAGGAGGACTGCGATCTGAAGGAGGCATGTGCTATGGCAGTCAAGGTGCTGAGCAAGACCATGGACTCAACAAAGTTGAGCAGTGAAAAGAGTAAGCAACCGTCGGCTGATGTAATATGAGATGTCATCTGCTAACTGAATCAATCTAGTCGAATTCGCAACCGTGGGCAAGACAAAGGAAGGCAAGATCTACCACCATCTGTGGAATGCAGATGAGATTAATGCTCTGCTGAAAGAGCATGGGCTAGCCAAGGTCGACGACGAGCCTGAAGCTGGTGATATAAAATAAAAGGCCACCATCGTTTTTGCTTGACCTAGATAATGCCAGCTAATTCGTTGAACTTTTGAGCCAAACAAATCTCCGAACACCACTTTGTCTACAACCTCAAGACACGTATATCCTTGACCTTTTAGCTCCTGCTTGAACACAAAACCATTCAGCTTGTATATGTCGTCTGCTGGAGCTGCATCTGAAGCACAACCAGCGTTGCCCACTGGTGACGTGGCAAGCAGCGACATGAGAATGGAGCGCCAAACAATATGATTCGCATGCTTGCCCTTGATCCCTCTCACTGATTGATTAAATATCCCTCAACCGCTTCAGATCAATGGTCCACGTAGTTTGTGCCCTGTTACGTATGATTATGAGGAGCTCATGGTGCTGTGGAATCTGGATCAACTTGGGTGCCCACGACCTATATATCTCGTCAACCTGCCCACTGTGTCCCTATGAGATCCTACTCCTCAACCAGACTCTCAGCTCTGACCAACAGCGCTCTGGCTGATGATATCGAGTAAGCACCCTCAGCATGGCCCTGGGTATGTCGCAGATACCAACAGTTTGAAGGGTGTTGGTGAGTTTTTGGTCTTGAAGCAGGCGCAGCTCCCTTTAGTGGCCGTCACTTTCTGCCCTACCCGGACGCACCTCCACCTTTCTTGTCGTCATTAGACTTTCTTCAGGCCTGCAAGTAATATCTCCAAAACCTTTGCTCATCACACTAATTGGTGACATGCAGACAACCTCAAGTCCTCACGCCGAGGCGCTTACTCAACCGATACATCATGTGACCGGATGTATGTTTCCCATGCGGGGTCGGACAACGACAACAACAACCACCACCACCACCACCTCCTCTTTTCAACTCTCAGAACATGCCATGAGACAGTTTCCCCCGCATCGGGCCTGTTGGGCAGCTTTACGATGTCAACCACTCTTTAGCAAGCTACGTTCGTCTCTCGCACTCTCAATTCATACCGCCAGTGCTAGCGGCTCTACCCTTGTCGAGTCCGGCCGCTCTTTCAGGAAGACAGGCGCTTAGGGAGTTCCACTTTCCATCAAAATGTCACAAACTCTGGCAGGATTCGCAGAATGAAAAGAATTCATTGGATTAGACAGACTGAATTATTGATGGAAAACCGGTCTTTTCCTCCAACCAGCATTAGAGAGATGTTTCGCCTAAAACCAGCCCGATATGATCGTACGGCTGACAAGCTTCAACACAAGGTAGCACATGGATATGAGACACACTAAGCTAACAAACAGAAGCGCCATTGGAAATCGACAAGTGGATACAATTGAGAATGTCCATTTCAAATGAGGGAATCAAGGAAACGAAACGCCAGCGAGGAATCATCCGTATTAAGATCCGAAAAAAAAAAGATGGAGAACGAGCCGCTCAGCCACCGAACCGATCAGCCAACAAAGTCCAGCCTCAGAAGGTGTTTTCTTTCTTCTGTCGCTGTTCGTGCAGCTCCTCGATTTGCCTGTCGTAATCGAGGATGAGCATCTCGGACTTGGCAATGGAGGCCTTGAGATGGCCACCATCCCGTTTCCACCGGCTCACGCGTTCAACCTCTTGCTTCTTCTTGCGCTCCTTGGCGTTGATCTTCTCGCAAATCCGACAGATGGTAGCTTCGTACTCAGTTGCGTTGACCAGTTTGAAACCACACGTCTCGCCAGTGCGATACTCGAAGTTGCACTGTTGAACGAACTTGGTCCAGCTATGGTCTCCACAGACGAACTTCTTCTGGTTGTAGAAGCACATTTCTATCGCGTCTGTTAGCGGTGGCTATATCTGGGGTTACGATTTTAAAACATACTTGCTGGTACAGTTTGTTGTTTCACAGTTATGCTCGATCCTGATTGGCTGACTTGGTTCTTCCTACCGCCGAAGGGAACTTGATAGGCTAAGCTTGCACAATGACTTGAAGAAGGGATTGCAAGTTTGACGTTGAAACGACTTGGATTAACGGACGAGCAGTTATGGCTTGTTGTTGCTTGTGGAGGAGTGTGGTCTGAAACGATTAATGATCCATCTCATCAATCTCTGGGAACGGATGGCCCTATTTATGTCTCGTGAGGAGACTCCTATGTCACGGTCCACGGCTTCTTCGTTCTACCACCATTCACCGTACATCGAGGCCCCTCAGCATGCGACGGCTTATCGTCTACGGCAAGCTCTCATCACATTCACATCACATCCGTTGAATTTTCACCTGAAAGCCCAGTGGAGACACGAAAAGGAATCCACAACATCCCTTTTCCGGGTTGAGCGTAATCAGCGGACGCTTCACGAATGCATGCATCCTGCTGTCGTGGCATCATGATTTCTTCTGAGCTAGCCCAGATGGACATCTGAAAATCCCTCAGCCCGAGTCAATAATTCCCAATCTCGGACGGTGGTTTGGAGTTGCCGGCGTGGATTTCCATTGATCGTCCCGTTTCGCCCATGCATATGCATCCCGCATGAAACCGCTTTTCGAGAACCGGGCATCTTTTACACTATGTGGATCAAAGCTCCTGCATGATTAGGCTGATGCTTTGGTGCCAGCTGTCAAGCTGTCTTACATTGCAGCCTTCTTTTGCCCCCCCCCCTGTCCGAAGTTTACCTTGCATTCAATTGGAAACAAAAAAACCAAAACAAATCGGAACTAGAAGGAGAACGACAACAACCAAAGAACAGTCCACCAATCAAGGGTGTCAAGCGAATGATTTCTCTTGGAGCGGGGTTCGGCAAAGGAATATGGATATTCGAAAAAACAATAAACCAATTCCAGAGGTTGTCTTTGACTTTCGGCATGAGTGTGATCAGCTTGCTACCCTAGCCAAGTTTTTCAGGTACCTCAACCCTCTTGGTTTGTCTGAATCTTCGCTCACAGCCAATTAGTTTGAATGGGTTTGTTCTTGAGGCTGGTCTTGATACAGATAATCTGGCTGAGAACTTTCTGAAGCCTGGCACCGTGTATCCATCTCGTCGTACCCTGACCAGAGTGGGTTATGCAAACCGAATCTGTTGGGCTGATCACTCCTTTTTGAAATTTTAGTTGATTTCGTGCTTGGGTTCCAATCGCCTCTGAACCCGTTAGTCAAGCCAAATGAATAGGTATCGATTTTTTTTTTTTGCTCGTGTCAATGGCTATCTCATCTCCGCGTGTTTCCGCTAGGGTGTCGTTGCCCATAATTCTGCTCTTCGTGGCAAACGATGCGTCACTAGCATCTGTCGATTGGTGTCCGTTGCACCCCTGGTCATCGACCTTGGTGTTCGCTATTCCTTGAATTGGTATGATGGGCCCTGTATCCCTGGAGAGCCGATTTCATTCAGCTGATCTCTTACAGCTGCAGACAAGTAATCCCGCATCCACCCCCGCTTAGGTGCAGGGTTCAGTCCATTTTCATACGTCCGTCGAACAAGATGATAGGATGCTCCATCTGCGCTCCGGCCATTGTCAAGACGGACTGTGGTACGGTAGACCTACTTCGAATCCATGCAAGTGCACTAGAGCTCGGAGACTCTGACGTGGCGAGCTTCGTCTGGTCAATGGTCTTCAATTCTCGTCTTATGCTGATGGGCTGCTTCGGGGAGGCAGGCTGTCGACCTCTGTCGCATGGAAATGAGCTCAAGAGGCTAACTCGGGGCTACTCTCACCCTCATTGGCGAACGGTTGGGCAATCTCCTCGTCCCCGCTCTACCGGGCGTTCTGGAGTGACGGTGGTCCGCGGATTGTCATCGTCACTGTCATCCTGGCGTGATGAAAGGATCATCGGAGCCTCCTATTTGGCTGGCCGTGCTGTAAACAGCTGGAGCTCGGAACCATGGTAGGAGGTTGGTTGCCAACTCAGAGGCTGCTCAGCCGGCCTTTAGACTCATAATGAAGCAGCCATGTTGACGACCAACTGCACACCGCTCGCAAGCCGATGCATCCTGCTTTTGCCACAGCTTTGTCCTTCCCTCGGATTGTCTTACGTCGGAGCTGTCTTGCCCATCCCTGACAGTGGCAATTATACTTTCAACACCTGCCTGAACAGCTTGAGAGCCATTCTACGCCAATCAATCATTCCATTATATCTTGAGATCCGAGAAAAAGCAATGATGGGTCTGATCGTGAAGGCTTCATTGCCTGTGCCCTATATATCAGATTCCGATTTTTGATGACGTTGAAATTGGATTCTATGAGACCCACAAGCGCGCACCAACGCGCCGGGGCTGTTCTGATCCCGTGATCTGAAGGCAACGCGTGCCTTCTGCGGATTGCGCATACGCTTCTGTTTCCAGGTAGCAAATGGAGAACGGGGATCCTACTCTTGCAATTTTAAGGTAGGAGTGCCTTTCTCACTGTGACCTTGCTATGTGTTTGGATTGGTCCTGGCTGATATGCATGCCAAACACCAACAGACAGCCATGCCCAATGTATTTGCTGCCACGCCTATCGGCCCATGCACCTAAACGGGAACCCTGTCAAGCGCATTCGTGGCTCTGACCCACCGACCATGCAGACGTGACTTGGAGGCGGATCCATGCACATGCAAGTTGTAATGACAGCTGCAGCGTCCTTTCAAATTTAGGTTCGCGTTCGTGCTTCTGAGACCTCAATGTCCATTCTTGAGTCATTCGGGCCCTAGTCGATCTCCGAGCGGGTCTTGATGCAGCTGATCTTCCAGACCTCACTCAGTCGCAGCCTTGCTATTATCCTGTTGCAGCCTGATCTAATCCTTGCAGTAAGATCATCATTCTGTCCGATCCCTCAACTGCCTTTTTGGTGTTTCCGTTGGCGACTTTTCCTTCGCTTGGAACGCTGCATGGACAAAGTCTACTGAGCTCGGTCCTCTTTCAAGCAAATTGCCCGATGACAGTATGGCGCTGCATCGAGATTACAGTGTGGCGCACATGGCTCAACTGAGAGTCATTCCTCTGTATAGCCCCATTGACGTGGCATCGAGTTCTACGCCAGCCTCCGGAATGTGGACATGAAGCGGCGTTTGTTCTCCGTGCGGCGCAGTGCTCAGGACGCGAGGCGAATCCGCGGTCTGATTCAGTTATTCCCCTTTGGACATTGTCCTCGCGAAACGTGTCTGGTTCGAGTGTTCGAGTGTGGTTTGTTTATTTTCCTCCATTTCTTTGACCGCTCGTGAAATCGTAGTCTGCTCAAGGAGAATTCAGGGTCAACAGCGGCACCCAGCAGTGCACACAGATCGTAGAACTAAAATATTACCGCAGTACTCTAGACAGTTCATAATAGATTGGTCGTGCATAAACCCAATGCACAGCTCGCTTTGTTTATCAGTCACGTGAAGATAACTGTATCCTCAAACATTATGACGTCAAGATGACCGGATGAACAAAGTCCTGGCCTTGCCCGGAGATCTCCTAAACCTCCATTTCTCTTGCTTCATCTCCCTTGATTATCATTTCAAATCTTCAATTGAAACTCGAATTCCCTCCTTGTAAGTCTTGCCTCGCCAAATAGCCGGACGATAAGCCTGACAAGAGTAGTAGATCCGAGCATCACACTCAATACAGCACTTCGAGTAACGTCACAACAATCAGTGCTCTCAATAGACCAACTTCATAAACCATCCAAGATGTTCAAAGAACTCACCAGGCTCACGCGGGCTACCCCCCTAACCAGCCCCCTCCGCCAACCCCTTTTAAGCACTCAGAAGACCAACCCCATCCTGCGCCACATCACCACCACTCCGCGCGCTCTCGCCCAGCCCCAAGACGAAGAGGACCACTTCCACGACCGCAACAAGCTCGATCCACACCGCACAGAGGACTCACAATCTGGCACGACGGACGAAGTCGCAACCCGCGACGCGGCATTCGATCCGTCAAATACCTCTCCGGAGAGCGAGATCGGGGCTAGCAAGCAGGAGACGAAGCAGAAGGGGGATTCTAGGGATCCGTTGACCGTTAGTGGGGCGGATAAGGAGGTGGGAGGGGCCAGGGATCCGGCGGAGGGGAAGCCGGAGAAGAATGTTGATAAGGAGGGGCACAGTGTGAGGGGGAGTGGGAGGAAGAATAGGGAGAGGAAGTAGATTTGGTAGCTTGATTGAGAGTGGAGTCGGGACAAATAGAGAAGGGGGTTGAGGATTGCATGATGTTTACTGTATGTAGTTCATAAAGATATTATATTATTTGCATCCAAGGTTGAGCAAAGCAATTATCCACCTGATAAACGAGAGCAGGATACACACACCAGCTCGAATGGGCCCTCACTCCTTCCCATACTTGAGGATATCAGCCCCATGCAAAATCCAAACCTTCTCACTTCCCGCCGGGACATCCCCATCCAAAGCCTTCAGTCCCGCATTCACAGCCGCCTTCCCAATAACATCCGCATCCTGCGCCCACCCATCCTTCAGCCCCGAATGAAGCTTCCCAAACGCTCCCGCGACAAACCTCGCTGCCGCCTCCATGGGCCTACTCTCCTCCCTCGTCCCCGATATCAACCCAGGTCTCAAAATAACCGTCCTCTCAAACCCCAACTCCTTAACATGCTCCTCAATCTCGCCCTTCATGCGCGGATACGCAAAGTTCGATGCCGTACTAGCCCCAGACGACGAAATAAGCACATAGACCTTTGTCCCGGCTTCCTTGGCTGCCTTTGCGAGCTCGATGTTCAGGTCGTGCTCGATCTTGTACTGGTTTTCGAAGCCGCCGGCCGCGCCGCGTGTTGTTGCGAACGAGGAGATGAAGAGGGAGGGTGGCGGGGTGAGGGAGGAGAGCTGCGACGCCCACTTTGAGGTGTCGTCTGAGACGAATGTGGTGAGCTTGGCCTGGGGAGCGGTTGAGGCGGGGGCCGGGGTGCGTCGGGATATGGTGTCGATGCGGGAGACGGAGGGGGAGGAGAGGAGGGTGGTTAGGATATGGGTTCCCTGGGATGAGGTTTAGTATCATCTGTAGATGTTTGGAGTAGGGATGAGAGGGATTATATATTTCTGGCTCTGGGGGATGGCGATGCGCAAAGGGAGACATACCACCATGCCGGTGCTACCGAGCAGTGCGACGTTTGCCATGTTGACGACGCTAGACAGAATGGATAGTGTTTGGTCAAGTGTAAGGTAGGTACCTAAGCTGCAAATGCCATACAGAACGTTGAATCGAAGTTGCAGAGCAACAATGACGTTGTCCCGAAGCTTGCGGAGACCAAGCCAGAATGAGGCAAGTGCAGAATCACCGCACTAAGCCTAGAACAGATATTTCCAGCCTGAGGCAAAATTGGAGAAGGGCTGACAAATGCGGGGACGATTTGGCGCTCGGCCGACAGCGGAGCCATTCTGCCACCGCTTGCCGCCAGATTTCTGTCGATAAGAAATTGCGTGATCGCCACTAAGCCGTTTCGGGCATATCCCCTGGCATTTTTGCTGGGAAGTATAGATTCCTCCGCCTCCTCCTCTCTTTTTTTTCCCCTTCGTCTTCTCCATTCTTTAAAAGCCTTGACTTTTGTTCCTGTTGCTTGAGATAACAGTTTCTTGATTCTGCTGTCTCGACAGGAAATTGTCACCATGGGCTCCCCTTCACCAGCCCTCTCGACCCTCGGCGGTCCTACCTATGTGACCGCCCAGACCCTAATTCAACAGGTCGCCTACGCCCTCAGCGACAAGATCTTCTCCTACTCTCCGGAATCCTTCGATCTGGATGTCGCTCTCCGCGAATGGGCTGCTAAGCAGGAAGTCAATGCCAATGGCAGTGCCCCTGCTGTCCAGACCCTGCAGACTCGCCAGGGTGCCGGGAACATCGCTCTCGGATACCTCTTCTCCCAAGACTTTGATCTGAAGAAGCGCCACATTCCCCAGGGCATTGTTGCCTCATCCGCCACTCTTCCGTACATGCGTGCTGCTTTGGAGCAGCTTTCTCTCCTCTACTCCGTCGCTAGCCCCGTTGCCGCTCACGTCGCTGCTGTCGACTATGCCGGAGAGGATGGACTTGTTTCCGACTACGTTTCTGCGCTTTCTCTTGCTGAAGAGCTTGGACTTGGACTTGTCTCCAGCGCCTCTGTTCACGAGATTCAACACATGGCTCTTTTGACGACTTTGCTCGCCTCTGTCCTGCCCTCTATCCACATTTACGACGGTGTTCGCGTTGGACGCGACACTACCCGTGTCATCGATATCCTCGACCAGGCTGGTCTTGGTCGTGCCTACGAGACTGTCCGCAAGACATTGGATGAGCAGCGTAGCCGCCACCTCGATAACGAGGGCAAGCTGCTCGAGCTGATCAAGTCCTTGAACGGAGAGCTCGGCACTGATTACGGTGCTTTCGAGTACCACGGCCACGCCGAGCCTACCTCCGTCTTGGTCGCCTTCGGTACCATTGAGGCCTCTCTCACAGCCCAGGTTGCTCGCTCGCTGGCTAAGGACGGCGTTCGTGTTGGTGTTGTCAACGTTCGCGTGTACCGCCCATTCATTGAGGAGGAATTCCTGAAGGTTCTGCCCCAGTCTGTGAAGACCGTTGGAGTTCTTGGACAGGTTGCCAGCGAACAGGCTGTGCAAGAGCAGGGCATCCGCTCCACCCTCTACGAGGACGTCCTTGCGGCGCTTACCTTTGCCACTGACCGCGAGCAAGCTCCTTCCGTCGTGGACATCAAGTACGCTCGCTCTCAGCGCTGGGACCTGATCAGCATTGCTGCTTCATTCCAGCTTGTGTCCGACAAGCCCATTGTTCAGGCTGATAGCACCGAGCCTCTTCAGCTTCTGGATCCTTCGTCTGTGCAAGAGTTTACCTTCTGGGATGTTGATTCTTCCGCCTCCAACGACGCTGCCACTCTGCTCTCCCAGGCATTGGCTGCTGATTCCGCCAGCAATGTCACCACCAGCAAGGCGTTTGATAACGTTATCCAAGGTGGAGTCGTCCGTGTGGACATCCGCAAGAGCTCCAAAACTCTGGATGCTCCCTACCCTGTTACTGCGGCTGATACGTCCTATGTTGGAGACGTCAAGCTGCTAAGCGAGATTGACATTCTCGGATCTCTCAAGAACAACGGTAAGCTCATCTTGAACGTCCCCGGCGTCAAGGATGATGAGCTGGAGAAGAAGCTGCCTGCCGGTTTCAAGCAGGCTGTTGCTGAGCGTGGTATTGCTCTCCACCTTCTTGATACCTCTGCTGTCGAAGATGCTACTCTCGAACCCCTTGCCTTGCAGGTTGCGTTCCTGCGCGTGGCTCTTCCCTCGCTCGAGGAGTCTGGCGTCAAGAAGCTTGCTGCTATTTCTGGAAACACCGAGTCTCTAGACAAGGTCAGCAAGGAACTCGAGAAGGTCCTCCGCCAGCCTGAGATCCCTGAGGCCTGGAAGACTCCTGAGGAGGCTGCTGATGTGCCTCTTCTGCCCAAGGATCTGACCCCCAACAGCTTCGTGCCCTTCGACAAGGAGGAGACCGAGCCTGCCACTTTCCTCAAGGACTGGCAGACTGTTGCCAAGGGTCTTGCGTTCAAGGAGGCCTACGCCGCCGAGAGTGCTCTCCGCCCTGATCTCACCACCAAGAGCTTCACTGTCCATGTCAAGGAGAACCGACGTCTTACTCCAACCACCTACGACCGTAACATCTTCCACATCGAGTTCGACCTTGGCGATTCCGGTCTTACGTACGATATCGGCGAAGCTCTTGGCGTGCACTGCGAGAACGATCCCGCGGAGGTCTTGGATTTCATCAAGTTCTACGGCCTCAACGCTGATGATGTCGTCGAAGTCCCTAGCCGCGAGAATGCTGCTGTTCTGGAGAACCGCACCGTCTACCAGGCTTTGATGCAGAATGTCGACATCTTCGGCCGTCCTCCCAAGCGCTTCTACGAAGCTCTTGCCGAGTTCGCCTCTGACCAGAAGGAGAAGACCGACCTTCTTACTCTCGGCGGTCCCGACGGTGCTGTCGAATTCAAGCGCCGCGCTGAAGTCGACACCATTACCTACGCCGATATCCTCCTCGAGTACCCCTCTGCCCACCCCGACTTCCACGACCTCATCCGCATCGTCAGCCCCATGAAGCGCCGCGAGTACTCCATCGCCTCTTGCCAAAAGGTCACTCCCACTACTGTGGCCCTCATGATCGTCGTCGTGAACTGGACCGACCCCCGCGGCCGCGACCGCTTCGGTATCTCCACCCGCTACCTCTCCCGCCTCACAGTCGGCACCCCTGTTACCGTCAGCGTCAAGTCCAGCGTCATGAAGCTGCCCCCCAAGTCCACCCAGCCCATCATCATGGCCGGTCTCGGTACCGGTCTCGCCCCCTTCCGCGCCTTCGTGCAGCACCGCGCTCTCGAGAAGGCCCAAGGCAAGGAAATCGGTGCTGTCCTGCTGTACATGGGCTCCCGCCACCAGCGCGAGGAGTACTGCTACGGTGAGGAGTGGGAGGCCTACCAGGAGGCTGGTGTCATTACCCTCCTCGGCCGTGCTTTCTCCCGTGACCAACCCCAGAAGATCTACATCCAGGACCGCATGCGCCAGACCATCCCTGAGATCATCCAGGCTTACATCCGCGAGGAGGGAGCGTTCTACCTGTGCGGTCCTACCTGGCCTGTGCCGGATGTCACGGCTGTGCTCGAGGAGGCTATTGCCATTGAGGCGAAGAACACGGGCAAGAAGGTGGAGACTCGCAAGGAGATTGAGAAGTTGAAGGATGAGGAGCGCTATGTTCTTGAGGTTTATTAAGCGATGACGTCGTTTTGATTGACTGTATATGATTGACGGATCTTGTCCATATTGTCTTCTCTAGCGCTGCATAGACATATACCGTGTTTGATGATTTTGGTTATATGAGAGATTCCCTGCTGAAGCCCGAGCCCCCGCCGATTATGGATCTATATTTCTCTTTATGGTTTAGCTCCATTGGTTAGGTAGTAATTTCGACAGCCCCCCAGTCCACGGGAACATCCATCGCTCCACCAGAGTATTGCTCCATACATAAGTTACCTAAGGGACTCTACTAGCCCGTATTGTTTACAAGACCAGAGCTCGCTCAGAACGCAAGCACTTCGGAAACCATCGAAACCTAACCAATCCAAACTTTCGACCAACACCATCTGACCCCGTAAACCACTCCCAATGACTACCAAAGACACCCTACTCTCCCTCGATCTCGGTCTCAAAGACTGCCTCTACAGAACAAGCCGCATCACCAAAGACACCCAAAGAATCATTTACGTCACGCCCAAGAACCTAGACATCATCTCCAAGGAATCACGCACATACGGGCCCGATGTAATACGTACCCTTTCCAGCCTCGAGAACTGGCACGATCAGTGGCAGACCCTCACCGTGTACAAGGATGAGAAGGGGAATGGAATCCCGCATAGCGAACCGGACTTATTCGAGCCGCACTCGTTGAGAGAATATATGCATAGGCATATGCATATGCATGACATGAACTTGCTTGGTGACTACGAGCTACTCAACATCTTCAATCTCGAGATCCTGCAGACGGTGAAAACGCGTGTTTTCCGCGTCCGGCGCAGCAAGACCGAGAGGCGATGCTTTCTGAAAATAGCCCGCTTCGGATTCGAGCTTGGCTGGTTTGCGCGGGAGGTTAGGGCATATCATACCCTGACACAGGCACAGGCACAGGCACATACACAGGGCAAGGCAGCAGTGGCGCCGAGGCTGTTAGGGTATGTGTTTGAGGAGACGCCGCAGCGCGTTATCGGAATCCTCTTTGAAGAGGTTATTAGGTCTCGGCCTGGGATTGCGGACTTGAAGCGTTGTGAAGACGCGCTGCGGCGGCTCCATGGTCTGGGGATTGTGCATGGGGATGTTAATCGGGATAATATGTTTGTTACTGAGGGCGGGGTGAGGTTTATTGATTTTGAGGAGTCTTGTGTTGAGTCTGCGGAGAGTGAGTCAGGGTGTTGTTGGGAAGAGAGGAAGAGGGAGGAGATGCGGAGTCTGGCTGGGACGTTGGCGGATGAGTCTGGGAGGGGACGCCCTTTGAGCTTGGAATAATTATTAGCGACTAGCTGGCTTATTCTGGCTGCGGACTGTCGAGCTTTCTCTTTAGTTCGACCTGTCGATATCACGTTTCCATTGACTGTAAGTAGGGGGGATCATAACCTCTTGTAGTTAGCAAAGTCGGAACAAATCCCCGTCATCTAAGGGCCATTGTTACGAGACCGAGGCTGAGGAGGTATACAGAGACAGAGTAGATTTCCGGAATCCATCTTCAGCAACCAAGTTAAGCTCATCGGGCAAGGTAAGAGCTAGGAAAGTTCTAGGAAGAAACAGGGTGTAGAAAAATGAGTCAGTTTCAGCCTGCGTCGCCCTTGAAAGCTTCCTCAAGCTCTCCATCATATTGCTCCCTGTCTGCAAGTTTACGAGCTACAATAGCCCCAAGATTCTTCTCAAAGAAAAAGGGCATTGCCACCTGAAACTCCTCGTCATAGTCTTTGCAGAAGAGGGGTTTGATATTCTTGCTGAATATCGTGAACAGCCCCGAAGGGCTTGCGAGAGCGAGCGAGTACTAGAACGCTCCTCTTTCCCAGGAGCATGCATGAAGTCCGAGAGGCGGAGACCTGATGCATCAGCTCGATAAGGGGTTATAGCGGAGTCGGGTTCCTGTTCCTGCTCTTGTGTCGATAGGACTTCCATAAACTCACGTCCAATCGGGTCGTATTCTGCTGTAGTCGTTTGATCAACGCCCTTACTGAGAAGCCAGTAAGGAGGCCCAAGCATCTCAACTGGCTGGGTACAGGCCCACTCGAGATCGACTAGGCATGTAATATGCCACGCTGCGTCGACGAAGATGTTACTCTGATGGAGATCCGTCAGGACGAAGACAAACGGGCCGCGACGAAAAGTTCGACTGAATATTGACTGGAAAATCGTCCTCATTGTAGTCAACATAGATAGTTGGTAAGCACAATCTCCGAGATGATTTATAGCATTAGGTTGAAACCGAAAGCGATTGTCATGCACTCCAAGTAGATCAACCACATAGGAGTCGAGAGTTGAATAGGTATAATCCCGGGGAATGTCGGCAGGGATCTCCTCATTCTCTAACTGTTGGAGCACCATTGAAAGAGGCCGATTCGCAAGCCGCAAGAATCCATCATTGTCAATGATAAATGAACCGATCTCCGGCACAGGAACCCGAGTCATGTTCAAGAGTATTCGGGAGAGATCACGGAACAAATTCGCCCTTAACTTTGGGTCATGTTGCCCCTTAAGCCATGTATTAGAGAGCCTGGATCCACCTGTTTTTTCAATGAACTCAATCAGAAGGTAGCCGCTGTTGGGTAGATGCTCGACAAAAGATGGATCGGTGTTCAGATGGTGGACGTAATCCGAGAGAGCTGAATTATACAGCCATGATATTATCTTGCGGCGTAGGAGCTGGAAACAGCGAGGGAAAAACGACATGAAATCTTCTCGAGTGAACTATGTCAGGTGAAAAGACCCAGAAACCAGAATATCTTGGAAAACCCGTACGTACCGTCTCGCCCGTGGATAAAGCAAAGCCATATAACCCAGGAATTGGAACTTCTGGACAGTTCTTCTGAAGCCATGCATAGGCCCCTGCTTCACATCGGAGTTTCTCATCACAGTTCCCAGGCCTGAACTTCTCGCCCAAGCGATAGGGTAACGGAAACCGCATGAGAACACGCTTACCCGGCCAACTATCGATTGTGACGGGGACACAGACATTGAAACTGCCATGGAGCCAGTTCTCTATCTCGGCCACATGGCATTCTGCGGATGACTTCAGGCCTAGATGGTGGGTAACAGCGGCTTTCATCCACTCGCGGTTGTCATAAAGTTGAGCGAAGAATCTAGTTTGCTCGGAATGGTATGTCACTTGATGTAGGATATTGAACTCTTCGGTCTTGGCAGCGGAGTATGTGATAGTTTTCCGCAGGAGCTGTCGAGTTGTAGGCATTATGACGCCCTTGGGATAACGTAATTCCCGGGCGGCCGGTGCATCCCGGGCGGCCGGTGTTTTTCTCCACCACCCCCAACGCGTATTCCACCCTCAACTTTCAACAACCACCATGCCACTATTCAGGCGTAAATCGAAACAAGAATTGATTGAGCAGGAAGGCAGGATTCAATGCGCGATTCAAGATATTAAAAACAAAAAATATGCGAAAATTGCGCCCGCGGCGCGTTATTACAATATTCATCCGAATACACTTGCAGGAAGACTCCGTGGTCTCTAACTACAGGCAGAACTTCGCAACCACCAGCATAGGCTATCCCTGGTTCAAGAAAATGTCTTAATAGCATGGATAGTATTGCTTGACATTCGTGGAGCACCCCCCAGGCCCTCGCGCGTTCGTGAGATGGCAGATATTATCCTGAAGGAGTATGACCCGGCTTGTGCACCCATCGGACGAAACTAAGTGACAGGCTTTACTAAGAGGTGCCCTGATATTAAAACCTAGATAGCTCGAAAGATCAGTCGTCAGAGAGCTATGTGTAAAGATCCTAAAATAATTAGTCTATTTTTCGAAGAGTTAGAGAAGATTAAAGACAAGCACGGCATCCTAGATAAAGATATCTTTAATTTTAATAAAACTAGCTTCGCTATAGGCCTAATTGCATCGACAAGAGTTATATCAAGAGCTAAAATACCAGGCAAGCCATGGCTTATTATACCAGGGAATCAGGAATAGGTTACTACTATTAAATGCATTAATTCCGCTGGCTGGTCAGTACCAACCACTATTATCTTTAAAGAAAAGCGCTATATCGAGGGCTGGTTTGAGGGATTCACTGCTCCACTAGCCTGGAGAGTTGAAGTCAGCGCTAATAGATAGACCACGGATGAGATAGGCCTTCGCTGGCTTTAAAAATGCTTTATCCCAGCTGTATAGAGGCCAGGGAGGAGGGGGAAGGTACTCCTAGTTCTAGATAGGCATGGCAGCCACCTCACGCCTGCTTTTAACGCTGCCTGCAAGGAGAATAATATTATAGCTATCTGCATGCCTGCTTATTTATCTCACCTCCTGCAGCCGTTAGATGTTGGTTGTTTTGGGCCGTTGAAGAAGGCGTACGGATCCCTAATTAAGCAGAAGGGACGGCTGGGATACAACACTATTAACAAGCTAGATTTCTTGAAGGCCTATCCAGAGGCTCACAAGAAGGTCTTCACAAAGGAGAATATTCAAAGCAGATTTAGGGCAACTAGGATTCTTCTATTTTCGCCTGCTACAGTACTAGATAAACTGCAGTTAAGGCTATCGACTCCTACACCCCCCCCAGGCAGAGATCTTGCTTTAATTCCTTCCTTACAGCTCTGTACACCTCACACAGTCCGCCAGGTATATCAAAAGGCTTTATCAGTCAAGAAACTTCTAAAGCACAGCTCCAGGAGTCTTTTAACACCATCAAAGCGGGCGCTGGATAAGTTTGTAAAGGGCTATAAAGTAGCTATCTACAACGCTGGGCTGTTGGCACAGGAGAATAATAATCTCCGCTCATATGTTGCAGATCTCATAATAAAAAAGAGTCGTTCTAAGCGCTTAATAACTCCTACAGAAGGCATTTCATTTAAGGAAGGCCAGGAACTTATTTCGTTAAGAAATAATGAAGTTGAAGTTGAAGGGGGGGGATCAAGCACTAATGCTCCTCCAACTTTGGAAAGATCTAGGCGCGCCCCACCAACTTGCTCAGATTGCGGAGTACGTGGTTATAAAAGAACGGGATGTCGCGCTTCTAAACGTGTTTGAATTATTTTATTTAATTAAGAATTAATGGAGTTGTTCTAATCGAAAGTTTGTAGAGCAGTATAGTTGTTAGGAAAACCACCGGCCGCCCGGGATGCACCGGCCGCCCGGGAATTACGTTACAGTTTCAGGAGAGGTAAGCTGATACTTGACCCCGTTGGTGCAAACCGTGCAAACATAACATGGAGACACACAGGGATTAAGTGTAGGTAGTTACATACCTGCAGCCCCTATTTGCTCAGAGAAACAATCACCCGGATAACAAGGCTCTTTGATTCACAAGAGTAGCGCGTGGCTTGAGCGCATCTCTCCCGATCCCCATAGTAATTACCCAAAACCCGCAATATGTCAAGCTGTCGTGCCCGTGCGCCGTGCGGGCGTGCGGGTGCGGGCTAACCCGCTAGCCTCCAGCCCAGCCCTATCTATACCATTCCATGCATATACAACTTCCCTTCATCTGCTTATAAACCTCGCCCTTCCCAGCGGACTAGCCCGCACATACAGTATTCAACAATGATGCCTTCAGGCACATCTGCCTCCCAGGGTATAAAACCCCCTCAACCCATTCCTCTCATCTCATCCATCAACCCATAGCTCTCTCTCCACAGCTTCAACCACAATATCAGAAACAACATCCATTAAATACTCAACATGTCAACCCCAAAGATCAACCTTATCTTCGGCGGCGCCTCCCTCGGCGGCATGGAAGCGGAATTCACCTCCGTCGCTTCCACGGCCTCTGCCCTCTCCCTCCTTGAGAACAACGGCGTCACAACCATTGACACAGGCAGGATCTACCCTAATAGCGAACACTGGCTCGGCGAACTCAACGCAACAGCAAAGTTCGATATCGACACGAAATACCCAGGCGGGTTCGGCACAGCGGTTTCGAGCGGAGAGGATCTGAAGGAGAAACTGGAGGAGAGTTTGCAGGAACTTAAGACTGACCAGGTCGGCTTCAACTCCCTAATTCATAAGGATAAGAAGAAACTGATCTGTCTAGATAACCACCTACTACATCCACGCCCCAGACCGCCGCCCCGGCGCCTCAACCACCGCTCTTCTACAAGCCCTAACGGAAGCCCACGCAGCCGGGAAGTTCAAGAAACTCGGCCTGTCGAATTTCCTGGTCGATGAAGTCAAAGAGATTCTCCGCATCGCGAAAGAGAATAACTTTCTCCTCCCCTCCGTGTATCAAGGGAACTATAACGCCGTCGCGCGGCACCACGAGAAAACCCTCCTGCCGCTGTTGAGGGAGCACGGGATTGCGTTCTATGCGTACTCGCCTATTGCTGGCGGGTTTCTGACGAAGAGTGTGGAGCAACTTACCTCAACCCCTGATTCTGGATCTGGACCTGGAACCGAAAAAGGAACCCGCTGGGACCCAAACACGCAAACAGGGACATTCTATACAAACCTCTATGCCAAACCCTCTCTCTTCGAGGGACTCAAGGTTTGGGGTGAGATTGCGGACGATGCTGGGATCAGCAAGGCGGAACTGGCGTATCGCTGGGTGGCGTTTCATTCTGCGCTGGATAGTAACAGGGGCGATGGACTGGTGTTTGGGGCGCGAAATGAGGGGCAGATTTGGGGGACTCTGGAAGGGTTGAGGAAGGGGCCGCTGCCGAGGGAGATTGCGGAGAGGGTTGAGGGGGTTTGGGAGGTTGTGGAGCGAGATGCGCCGGTGGATAATTTTAATGGGGGTGTGTAGGTTGAGGTTGAGGTTTGGTTAAAAGAAGGAAAGAGGGATGTTCTATGTTTGTAGATCTCCTTGGCTTTCGTTGTTTTGTATTTGCCTTTCTTTCTACTTGAGCTTTCTTGAATTTGATATGTTACAAAGAGGACCGTGCCCTGCCAGATAAATTTAGCCCTAACTTGCCAGATCTATACTCTGAACTAGCTCTTCACGCGGCAGGATCATGTCTGAAGATTACATGTAAAGCTTGAGTCGTTCAAGCACAATTTGCTGCGGGATCTTGTTTAGACTCTGTAGATTCATGCAAGATTGAGTTTGGGTACATGGAGGCTTAGCACTATCTTGACCTCAGCCTCGATCAAATCAGACAACTCGGTACCCTCCAGTGTCTTGTATATGAAAGAATCGATTATTCCTCTTCATGATCAAGTAAGTAGCGTCCCTGCCCCTGAATGAAGTAGACAATACATCACTGATCCGGGATATAATTGTCAACCCTATACTCTGATCCTCGGAATATTGCATGTCTGTACTAGCCAGAACAGGAGGCCAGGTCCGTATACGATAAAAACGTGCTCGACATATAAAGTGCAATACCCCTTCGGATGAAGAAAGAAAATAATGAATCTTCTTAGAACGATGGCTGGGTTTCTCTATTTATCGCTTGAGCCTACTTGCAAGTCTACATAGTATCTCTTTCGCCACACAGCAGCCACACTTGACTAGATGAGCTCTAACTACTCCGTACAGGCTAGCGCTGACCGGAAACTAGCGATCTGTTGTATAGTACTTCTGTAGGGCTGCTCAGCCTCATTTGCCCAGCTGACTCAGCTAGGGTCGAAGGGTCTAGAATCGTTGGGTATATAAGCTTGACTCTCAAACCATTCTTCTATTTGATCAAGAAAGACATATGAGAACATGACTTATACTCTGAACGCGTGCATACCTTGTACAACAAAGAAGCGAAAGTGCGATAGACGCCTGCCGAAATGTTCGACCTGTGCTCGGTAGCTACCCATCTCCTACCCAGGTTAGGCTTGATGCACCTCTCAACGATAACGTCTTGATCTAGGTCCAAGTCGAATCGGGAGTGCGTATACAAGAACTCTGTTGATGGGGCTCTAGTACATTCTGACCCGAAGTAGGTTCTAACCAGCAGTGGACTATTTCATGCCCATCTGATTGATCTTTCGAAGACTTTCGCCAGCGCTCTCAATACGAAGTGGGACTTCCCCGCAATTACAGCAGCTGCCCAAGTCTCCAGTCGCTTGTGAGAAATGCAGAGTCGGGAAGCGTGCTTGCAGCAAGGATTCACCAAGATGTTCGCGGTGCGAAAGGTATCAGCTCTTTTCTTTGTGAGGAGTCTGCTGGTCTTGTCCTGACTGACTCGGGATAGACTCAATGTCTCCTGCAACTACGAGTTTGCTAGAGACCTAGAGCTCAAGGACCACCCCGAGACTCAAAATCAACTCGTGCGCACAAAGCCTCATCGCAGTACACTGTTGCTCGAATCGCCCTATGGATTACCATACAAAGCTCAGTACCCCGTCCCTGAACAGAGTCACTTTCGCGCTCTGATCCACACTTGTGAGCACTCTCTCCGGCCAGGAATCTACTCCATAACTCACATATATTTATCCGTAGACAGCCAGACATATTGGTTACCAGAAACCCACCGAGCACCAAACAGCCTAACCACCCACCTTGCCACGGTATGGATGCGCCGCGCAATGGCGGACCCATGTCTGTTCCATGGAACCCTGTTCTCTGCTTCTGCGCATCTTGACTGGGTGCAAGGAATATCTCATAATCCGCGAACTCTTTACCACCAGGCACAAGCTTTGACCCTGCTCAGGGAGAGATTGCAGAGGGATCAGATTTGCTACGAGACGGTAGCTACGGCGGAGGCATTGATTTATTATAATGTGAGCGCCATTTCAGCAATACAAAAACATTACGAATATTTCTAAATTATCAGACTAATTGTCAATAGATGAGCGCATACAATACCGAGAGTGCACTGGTTCACAAGAGAGGCTTGCTGCAAATGCTCGCTATGAATCGAGATAGGGGGGAGGACTTTGGAGCTCTCACGGGTCTGGTGAATCTGTCGGTTTATCTATTCTACCTCTCTTCTGAGAATCTTACTGAACTAGTGGCAGAATACTCTTAGGCTTTTCTATGGTCCTCAACCAAGCCCCGCCAGCTGTGCAAGGCATGAGTACGGCACCAATAGATATTTCAACCTTTCTCAAACCTGCACTCGGGCCATCAGACATACTCAGTAGGGCATTACTGCGGCATACAAGTAAAAACAACGATACTCTATACGCCAGCACGATAGTCGAGTTACAGAACATACTCGATTTTATCCTCCTTGCAGAACACGCCTCCTTCGCGGATATGTACGCTTTATACACCCACGCCTCGGAGCGAAGAACAGCCGACACCACCGATATCTCCCTACCAAAAGACACAACCAAAACAACCCGAGCCATAAACCAAGCGGCCAATATCGCAATCAATATTTTCTGGACCGTCTTCTATAACTACCTATACCCCGATCCTGAACCCGAATCTGGCCTCTTCTCACCCACATCACCCCAAACATCATCCAGCGTCGAAGAAGCCAACAGCGACACCAAGCAATCCCGAGAACAGCCGCTGATTGAATCCCTTCATATTGTTCTCCAGAAAATTGATATCCTCTCCTGGCAACACCTCGCACCAGAAATCTACGTCTGGGTTTCTCTTACGGCTGCCGCGGCATGTAGGACTTCGGAAGAGAGAATCCCGTTCATCACGGCTTTGACACCGCTGCTGAGTGCGGAGGATTCGGCTGAGCTGGAGCTTTCGGGGATGGGGTGGGTTTATTTTCAGTGGGTGGGCGGGTTTGTTTGTTAGGGAGCAATGTGTTTGCGGAGTCGAGGGAAGGGGTAATGTTCGGAATGAGTTATCGCAATTGTAACCTTCTAATCAATGTCTGAGTGCTATCACTTCCTGAGAGGGCGTGGAAGAAAGCATATCCGCCATCATGACATGCACCCCTTCTCTAAGCATTTACCCGACAGCTAGATGGAGTTCGGTATAGAAACAGCTGGAAACGGACCGATAGCAGTGAACTGGTTTTCTCCAAGTGGGCACGAAAACAGAGAGTATCCCCACTGCGCAACCTGCTCAGCTAAGCGGAAGATAAAAAATGGAGTCTGGGGACTCCACAAACCTCCCCAAGCTTTGACGAAAGGATGCATGATCATCGCTGCAGCGCTTGCAATTACTTGTTGAAGTCGGCTGGCTGCCCAGACTCGGCAGCCCGAAGCACTTCTCCACAATGGCATCACGACTGGAGTCTCCTTCGGCCATGCTCCGTATCCGATGCTTGCCGGTGTCAATTTTATGACGCATGGCATGGAGACGGGCCGAATTCTACCAGTTGACAGTGCTTAAAAGGATACGATCCCGGACGGAAAGAGAAGGTATACCCAAAGTCTCGCGTACAGCCATGCCGTCTCTTCGTGCGCTCACCGTGCTGGCCACCTTGGCCACACAGGCTTTCGCTCAACCACAGCCAGTCAATAGAAGCGCTCTCCAATCATATCCCGACAAACCCCGCGTCTTCATCCTTTCAGATATCTCCAATGAACCAGACGACCAGCAGTCCTTGACCCGGTACCTCCTCTACGCGAACCAATTCCAAACAGAGGGTATCGTCGCCGTGACCTCAACTTGGCTCCGAGATGCCGTCCACCCAGAGGACATGCTCACCGTGATCAACGCCTACGGGAATGTAACCGAGAACCTGAACCAGCATGCGCCGGTGGACTCTCCCTATCCATCTGGAGATGAAATCCGGAGTCTGTTGCGCGAGGGCCCTAAAGTAATATCCCTACTCTACACTGAAGAAAAAAAATACTAACTCTACAGACCTACGGCATGACCGCCGTCGGCCCCAACATCACCCTCTCCTCAGGCGCCCAACTCCTCCTCTCACGCCTTCAAACGCCCTCCGACCAACCCCTCTGGGTCCTCGCCTGGGGCGGCACAAACACCCTCGCGCAAGTCCTCTACCACATCGACGAGACCCTCCCCACCAACGAAGCATCCACCCTCCGCTCCAAACTCCGCATCTACGCCATCTCCGACCAAGACGACACAGGCTCGTGGATCCGCCAATCCTGGCCCGAAATCTTCTACATCGCCTCCACCCACGGCTGGAACCAATACGGCCTCGCATCATGGATCGGCATCTCCGGAGAACGATACTACAACATCGACCAGGGAGGCCCCGATTTCTCCACCGTCAGCCACGGGTGGCTGAAGCAGAATATCCAAATCGGGGCGTTCGGCAAGACCGCGTACCCGGATTACAAGTTTATCATGGAGGGCGATACACCTACCTTCCTGTACCTGATTCAAAATGGTCTCGGAGTGTCGGAGGAGCCGAGCTATGGATCTTGGGGCGGGCGATACGACAAAGTTAACCCGTCGACGGTGGTTAACGTGAACCACTACGCGGATGCAGCGGATCGCGTTTCGGGAATCAATAACAGGACGTATACCTCCGGCGCAGCGAGTATCTGGCGATGGCGCGAAGCGTATCAGAATGACTTTGCGGCGCGCATGCAGTGGTCGCTCCCGGCTGCTAATGCCAGCGGCAGCGCAAACCACCATCCCGTTATCTCGCTGAACGGGAGTTCCTCATTGTCACCTCTGTCTCTAACCGTTTCCCCGAATGGGACGATCACACTCGATGCAACGGATACTTACGATCCGGATAACGACACCTTATCCTTCCGCTGGTTCCAGTATAAAGAGCCTGGGAGTGATGATTGGAATATAGATGGGCAGGTACCGAAGTTGGATATTACGACTCTTAATGATGGTCGTGTGGCGAAGGTGGGTATTCCGGGGGAGGAGGAGAGCTGTAATGGCAAGGGATATAACCCTTCTGGGTGCTGGCTGCTGCATTTGATTCTGGAGGTTAGGGATGACGGGGGGTTCCCGTTGACGAGTTATCGACGGGTGCTGTTACAGACTAGCAATGGGACTGCTGAAGCCTGAAGGGAAGTATTAAGCTCAGGAGCAGGTGCAGGTGCAAGAAAGAGCTGTGTATCTATATAGTTAGAGGCTAAAATAACCAACTTAGGTACCCCTCATGTACCCCGCAATCCATAAGCTTTGTTGGAGAACCTTCTTGACTCATCCTCATCCTCATCCTTAACATCTACCATCCAAACTCACCTCAGCTAGAAAACAAACAAACCAAAGCCATGTCCTCTCCAACGAAAACACCCAGACTAGGCTGGATAGGTACATCCAGCCCCAATGTTCTTCAAAAAACCAACCCCACTAACCCCCCTCCCAATACCCAGGTCTCGGCTCAATGGGCCTCCCCATGGCCACAAACATCCAAACTCACCTCAAAACCACCGATTCCCCCCCGCTAACCATCTATAACCGCACCCCCACCCGCGGGGCACCCCTGCTCTCCCTCGGCGCCATCCAAGCCCCCACCATCGAAGCCCTAATCGCCCAGGTCGACATCTGCTTCATCTCCGTCAGCGACGACGCCGCGGCGTCCTCAATCATAACCTCTATTCTTCTAATAGAGGAAACGATCACGGGGAAGACCATCGTCGATACCTCGACGGTGCATCCGGATCTATCGGGGTATGCGCAGAGAACGCTGGCGGAGCGGGGGGTGCATTTTGTTGCGGCGCCGGTGTTTGGGGCGAGTCCCGTTGCGAGGGAGGGGAGGTTGCTTGTTATCCTTGCGGGGTTGGAGGAGGCTGTTAAGATCGTTGAGCCGTTTTTGGTAGGCGTGATTGCGAGGAAGGTACTTCGGGTTGGCACGGAGGCTGGGAAGGCCAGTTTGGTGAAGACTGCCGGGTGAGTTCCCTTTTCGTTTTATCCCGTCTTGATTACAACCCCTAAAGGGAGAGATCGGACTAACAGGACGGATGGTTTAGGAACTTTTTAACAGCCGGCATCATGGAACTCATTGCTGAGTCCCTCGTTTTCGCGGAGAAGACTGCAATCCCGACCTCGGTCATGCAGGAGCTCCTGGGAGAACAGTACGGGGCTCTACCGCTGACGATGTCGAAGAGGATGCTGGAGGGGCATTATCTCCCTGCGCGCGGCGAGCGGCCGTGGTCTGACCTGCGGCTTGCGGTGAAGGATGTTGGGCTTGGGGTGGATTGTGCGGAGAGAGTTGGGGCGAGCTTGCCGGTTGCGGAGGTCGTGTTGGGCAACTATAAAGAGGCGAGGGAGTTTGGAGAGGCGGAGGGGAGGGAGCTGGATTCGAGTGCTATGTATGGGGTTTTGAGGAGGAGGGCTGGGTTGGGGTTTGAGAGTGAGGTGGTGAGGGAACGGGATGCTGCAGAGTCATAGAATGGGGGGGAGGGGAAGTGATTTGCATTCTTGAATTCAATGACATGTTAGATGTAAATCTATTGACGGCTTATGCTTCTCAGCGAGGCTCCCCCGTGTGCACTGCTATCTCCGTATCCTCCGCTTGGTAGAGACACAGTCCATGAGCTATCCCGCTTCCCGGTGGTCTAACCTGTAAGGACTGGTCACTCATTCCTTGCTGATTACTGCTCGGATGCAGCAACATCAGCATCCTCCTCTCCACCAACCTTCCATGGATACGTCGGGAACTGCCTCTTTGCAACCTCAGCTTCGTCCTCCCCACCTACTTTCCAGGGGTAGGTAGGAAATTGTCTCTTCTCAACATCCTCATCCGCCTTCTCACCCTCTCTCCAGGGGTATGTAGGGAATTGCCTCTTTTCAACACCCTCCCCATCGTCTTCTCCACCTACTTTCCAAGGATAGGTAGGAAACTGCCTCTTCGCAACCTCAGTCTCGGCGCCTTCATACTCGCCCTCGGTCTCTCGCCAGGGATATGTTGGAAACTGCGGGCTCGCTTCCCTCTTTGCTTCTGTGGACGGATCGGTTGTTTTCCACGGGTAGGTGGGGAATTGAGGGTTCGGGTTTGGGACTGGAATTGCTGCGGCCATGGCTGTGCCCGTGAAGGTAGCGGTGAGGGTGATGAGGATGGCTTTCATCTTGTTGGAGCTTCTTGCCTGAGGGATAGGATTGTGTATCTTGATGCTTTGAGTAGAGGGTGGTTGATATTGTTTGGCTCTGGGTTATTTGTAGGGCGTTTATATAGTTTTATCGGATACCCTTTCCTACAGTACATAAATCATCACGCCTCTGTAGACTTAAATTAATTGTAGGCTATCTCTATCAAACAAAAACGCATAGCCTATTGTGTTCATGTGTGATTGTTGAGAAGTCATTAGCCTAATGCAAGACTAATTGCTAGGAGCACTCGTTGATTGTAACCCTACCATAGCTGCAGCTTATTCCACAATCAAGGAGATATATCCTTGGCCATCCTAATTTCCCACCAATGACCCTAAATACCACAAAGTCTGCGACAGACTGTCAATTACAGCTGTTTCCTCGGCGCCGACCCCCCTTTCTTCGGCAGCGCCCTCTCAGCCCTATCCCTCCCCCCTCTAAAAACCCCATCCTCATCAACAAGACTCCTCAACCCAGCTACATCCTCAGCAGCAACCGAAACACCCACAGCTTTGCTATTAACATACTCAGCAGAGACTCGCACGCTCTCTACCTCCCGCTCTCTTGCCCCATCGATATGCTGAACATGAACGAGCAGAAGAGTATCCCCATCAACACTCGTCCGCTCATCCGCAACAAGAAATACACTGTAATCCAGCACTGTATTTCGATCTGTACCAACTAGATTGCTATGCAGGAACTCGGCGACTTTATCTACCGACCAACCAACGAATTGATTTTCTAAAGCAGTGTCGATGGGTGGCTGTGTCATGGAGTCATAGGTAATCTCCTGTAACTCGCTCGGATTGTTGTTCCATAGGAGGATGAGGCTTGGTGGTGAGTCAAGCTTTTGCGAGCTCGAGTATGCAATTGAGAGGATGGATGAGAGGGTCTAGTGCTGTTAGCTGGAAGTGTATCTCGGGAAGTAGTTTGTGAAGTAGGTTCGTACAGCGGGTGGTACTTGATAGGTACAAATGATCGGGATGAGGCTCATCTTGCTCTGTATCAAGATCATTTAGTGATGAATCTTTACTGAACGGTAAGGATTGAAGTTGGTGGTTGGAATAAAGCAGATCAATGCGGGGCCACTAAGGACAGAGCTAGATATCATGTCAGATTACGTCACTGGTCCATTCTCACTCCAAGCCCGGGGTATAATGGAGCGGAGCGCCTTCATTTGGAAGCCTGGTTAGGGCTACGGGAGAGCATCTAGGCTGCAAGCTAATTTAGTAGCTTGAGACGTATTTAGGTCAATAGAAAGCATGCTGAGAGTCCCATTAGCGAGCGTGATATATGCAAAGGTATAAAATCTCGGAAACGAAATCCGGCCTGAATGTTTGATGCGGGTAGGGCTGGGTTATGGCCAGGAACACCCCGGAACGTAGATTGAGTCAACTTAGGGTTCAGAGATGTGTAGAGCTATGTATGAACTGGATTGAGGAGATATTATGATGCCTTGTTGCTTGCTCTTCTTCCTCTTGTTCACCGTCGCTCTCTTGCTTGCTCTAGCTATCTATCTGGCTCTATACTGGCTGTGATCCAGCAGACCTTGCTCTATTCAATACCTCTCTCAACACTATCTTGCCCTATACTACAGCTATCTACTCCTCCTGGCGGTATTAACTTGACTCGCCCTATCTTCATCCCACTACACTCAGCCTACCATACACCACCAACCGTCCTCTCCAAGCGGACAGCGTCAAAATGACTAGCCAGCAAACGACAACCGCACCCTCCAGGGAAGCGCAAACCGTACAATGCCCCCTCTGCACCCTCCTCAACTCCTCAAATATCTCAACCTCCACCTCAACTGCAACCGCAATTCCCACATTCCGACTACACACAGCTACACCACCCAAGGGCTTCCCCTCCCTCGAAACAAACGAATGGACGGAGTGTCCCACATGCGGCTTCATGCTCGACGTCTCACAGCCCAAACCCGTCGCCACTAGGGAAGATACAGATAAAGAGGGTGTCAAGGAGGATTGTTCCGAGTTCGATTACGGTTTAGACGGAGAAGAGCAAGAGCAGGATCAACTGGTCCGATCGCCCGACTACCGATTCCGCTACCAACTACACCCTACCGAACATCCAGATACCCATCATAGTACACCAAAACCAAAACCTCGAGATCTCAATCTCTGGAAACCCGCCAAGGCATCCTCAAGGGAGAGAAAGAGGTACAAGGAAAATAACAAGAACAAGTACAGATCCAACACTCGGGAGAGATCAACCTCAACCTCAACATCTACCTCTACATCAAGTGCAACAAGTGACAGCGTCTGGTCTCTCCTTGGGACAGTGGCTTCGACTACACACACGATCCTGGGGAGTATGGGCGGAGGAGTCGGGGCTGGATTCGGAGATGTGTCGGGGGAAATTATGAGTCTGGAGATAAATGAGATGGTTACATTTAGTATGTTTTGAGTTGGGTGATCTGTATTATATTGATTACTGAGTCTATGGCTGGGACGAGTGGGATGGCCTTTGGTTAAGCGAGGGTGGGTGTATAAGATGACTTGGTTTACAATGTATGACGAGATGATGTGATGTATGACTATGATAAGACCGAGGAAGGGTGAAGCATGTATATTATATGAAAGAAAAAAAAAAAGATTTTGGACATCCATGTCTAATCTAATGCTTGGTATCGTGAACATGTACATGCACTGACGGCCTACGGCCTAACCTAAAATCCTAATGGATCGACCTGGCCTAGGAAGGTATGGCTGGCCTCTCCCTTCAGTAAAGCCTCGATATCGACCCGTCCAGACGTGAGATACCGCTCGCTGACACCGACGTTGACTCTTTGGGATAACAGCTCCTTTAACTCAGCGCGGATCCCGGCTAACTCTGCCTTGCTGGTGCTGGCGACGTCGCGATCACGCTCCTGCCGACCACGGCCACGCCCGCGGCCCCATCCCTCAGCTTGGTTGAACTCGTCGCTGTCGTAGTCGACGCCGAGGTCGTCGGCTGCATTGCGCAGCCAATTATCTTCTGTGGTGATCTTCTCTTTGGCGATGTTTGCGTCTGTGAGGCGGGCCGCGAGCGAGATGCGGGGACGAATCCGGGAGACTATTCGGCGGTCGAGCTCGAGTGACTCAAGAGGGAGTCGTTTGCCGTTTTTCATGTTGGCGTGCACTTTGGCGGCGAGGCGGACGACTCCGACCATTTCTTCTGGAGAGCAGATAATGACGCTCTTTCCGGATGCACCGGCACGTGCGGTACGACCGGAGCGGTGGACATATGTGTCTGCGGTGCGTGGGGCATGGTAGTGGAGGACAAAATCGATGCCTTTAATATCGAGACCACGCGCAGCAACATCAGTCGCGACGAGTATTGTGCCAGGAGCGGCTGTTGGAGATGAGAAACGTTCGACTGAACGGAGACGGGCTTTTTGAGCCATGGACGAGTGGAGGGCAAGGGCGGGGAGTTGGAGGTTCTGGAGGAGCTGTGTGATGCGTCGGACGGCGGAGATGGAGTTGGTGAAGACGAGAGTGCGGTGCTTAGGATGGTAAAGAAGGAGTGTGTATAGATAGAGATCCTTCTCCATGGCGGGACATTCAACGATGCCCTCCTTCAAGCCCTCGGCCATCTGGGAAACAGGGTTGACATCAATGAATTTGGGCTTCTCTTCCCTGAAGTTTAGTTTTCGCAACAGGTACTCCATAGACTCCTTCTGGCTCATGATGTCTCCACCAGTCCACTTGCCCTTTCCTGCAAGCTTCTGCTGCAGATCGCGATGGAAGGTGGCAGAGAAAACCAGTGTCTGTCTTTCAGAACCGGGGTTAGAGTCCTCCTCAGTGGTCTCTTCGTCAGGCAGCTCGCCACTCTCAACACGGTCAAGAGCACCCAGGATGTCTTCAACTTCCTTGAAGTGACCTTCACTCAATAGTCTATCGGCTTCATCGATAACCAGAAATTTGATCCTCTGCATTTTCTTGATTAAACCCTGTCCGGAGCTAAGAACTTCCCAGACTCGACCAGGAGTCCCAATAACAATGTCCGCGGTGGCCAACAACCTTTGCTGCTTTTGCACGGAGAGACCACCAGTCAAGAGTGCAGTTCGAGCATTGGCTCCAGGTGAGTTTGCAATAAGGTTGTAAATGTGCTTTTGTAGCTGATGAGCAAGTTCTCGTGTTGGCGACAGAATCAGTGCGATTGGAATTTTCTCCTTCTTCTCCGTCGCGTCGGTCTCTCCATTTCGCTCCTGTTCGAGGTAGTGTTCTAGGATGGGAATACCGAACGCTAGAGTCTTTCCGGAACCCGTCGAGGCCTTGCCGATTACATCATGTCCGTCGAGAATGTGAGGTATGCAGGACTTCTGGACAGAAGTTGGCGTGCTGAACTTCAGCTTCGATAAGCTGGTGAGAACCTCCGGGGAAAGATTCAATGACTGCCAGGCGGAGATGTCCGCGCCATCATCATCTGCTTCGTCTTCTAGTGAGGCGAACGAAAGTCCTGGCTTTATGTTGCGATCCTGCGGCTTCACTTCGCTCTGCACTTTCTGTTCTCGTGCCTCTTTTTTAGGATTCTTTGCCCTGTCCTCCTTTTTGTCCGAGTCTTTGGTCTTGGTATCTTTCTTGGATTTCTTGTCCTTGGGTTCCTTCTTTTTGTTATCCTCCTTGTTCACCTTCGCCTCGGGCTGCTCGACCGTCGCGTCGTCCTTAGTCGCAGATTCGCTATCACTAAAACCAGCCCATTCGTCGTCGGACTCGGTTTGCTTCGGTTCGGATTTCTTCAAGATCGATTTCGCTGGCTTCCCGCGCGCGGACTAGGTTCTGTCAGCGTAGCCCAAGAACATGCGCCTTAATCCATACCTTAAATCGAAGCTCCCCTTTGCCCTGCGGTCGAACAATATCAACGCCCTCAATCTCCTCCAGTCCGAAAAAGCCACTAAAGTCGTCAAGTCGATCAGGTAGCGCTACCTCTTTCCAATTGAGCTCGTCGACCCCGACGAAGACCTCTGGCTCGGGCTGTTTCTCGGCCGTAGTATCCGCTTTTCCGGTCCTCTTCCGTTTCTTGAGCTGAGGATCAGAGCCCTTGGGCTCGCGCTGTCGCTTTTGGCCCATGATATATAAAGAACAATGAGGGAGCCTGATAAGACAGAGTGGTCGCAGATGTTGCTTCCCCGAAGATTCGATTTTTGGGGAAGAAAAAAAGCGGCAGAAACAGTGCACCGCCTTCCGTCTGCGTCCCCAATCTTATCGCAGCCCCACTGCAAAAGAAATCGCAAATCGACTCGATTCCACCAACCCCGCCATACACTTTTCAGCTGGAATTGATTCACTAGGGCACGATGGGAAAGTCTTCAAAGGACAAGCGCGACGCTTATTACCGTCTCGCCAAGGAGCAGAATTGGCGCGCACGATCCGCCTTCAAACTCATCCAAATCGACGAGCAATTCGATCTATTCGAGCATGAGAATCCGGAAAAGGTTACGCGGGTTGTCGACCTCTGCGCTGCGCCGGGGAGTTGGAGCCAAGTGCTCAGTCGAGTGCTGATCAAGGGCGAGAGTTTCGGACGGAGATCATGGGTTGAAAAAAAGCGCAAGGAACAAGCGGCATTGGCGAAGGTGAACGGGAACACAGAGGCAGTTGAGAAGGATACAGTGGAAGGGAAGGGAAACACGGAAGACGCAGACACCGATCCATCCGCACTGAAGCCGCGAGAGAATGTCAAGATCGTCTCCATCGACCTCCAACCCATGGCACCTCTCCAAGGAATCACAACCCTACAAGCCGATATCACACACCCCTCCACAATTCCTCTTCTTCTCCAAGCCTTAGACCCTGAAGCTTACGAATCTACGACATCATCTACACCGCATGCTATTCGCCAACCTCACCCCGTCGATCTTGTCATCTCCGATGGCGCACCAGACGTTACCGGTCTCCACGATCTAGACATCTACATTCAGTCGCAACTCCTTTACTCCGCACTCAACCTCGCACTCGGCGTCCTCCGCCCTGGCGGCAAGTTCGTTGCCAAAATCTTCCGTGACCGCGACGTCGACCTTCTGTACTCTCAGCTCCGCACAGTCTTTGAGCGCGTCAGCGTGGCAAAGCCTCGGAGCAGTCGTGCCAGCAGTCTAGAAGCCTTCATCGTCTGCGAAGGATTCATCCCACCAGCAACCCACGATGGCTTACTCGGTATGGAGTCTCTACGGAAGCCGGTCTTTGGCGGCGCAGCTATCCCCGAGCCAGTCTCTGCGGACGGCAACATTGCCGCCGAAGTGCCCGACGAAGAAACGAGCGTCCCTCGAACAGTAGAGACCGCAGCCTCACCGGCAGCTCCCCTTAAGGACACCCAAGCTCGCCTACTCCACAAGGATTCTGGTGATTCAACAACACCGGAACCATTGTTTAATAACCCTCAGAAGTTTGCTGTTGAGAACCGGTGGATCCCCTCATTTATTGCCTGCGGCGACCTCTCTGCGTGGGACTCCGACGCTTCATACTCATTACCGCCAGACCACGTCAGTCTGGATCCTGTTCAGCCACCTATGGCCCCGCCGTATAGAAGAGCCCTTGAGCTCCGGAAAGAGAAGGGCGGTGCATATGGAAAGACGAGGTTGGGAGAAACGGGCCGTGCATGAAATCATACACTAGTTTTGGAATATCTCATTAGCGCTCTACGGCTGTGTTTTACCGCATATATACGCAAATCGCGCAGGCTCCGGGAACCCGACCACGATGAAGTCAAAAGGAAATCCCACTCCTACTGAGGGCTCAAGAGTTTGGACCGAAGACTGTTCAGTCCGGTGGAGTTGACGCGGGGCTCCATATTCCAATCTCCTGATAAAACAACAGAACAAGGTTTACGCAAGGAATCCTAAAATATACGACCCTAATTAGTCCCAACTCCAAGAACTATCTTCAAGGACAACTCCAGATTCCCCATCCAGAATTTCTCCTGGATTGCTAGACCCGTATCCATCTTCCTTCTCATACAGCTCACTCACCTCACCCAACTCTTCACCCGTTTGCAGACTTCAGGGCTGTGCACTTTACCAGATAGGCTACATCTTCACAACCCTAGACACAATATGCACAGCTAGCCTCCTCGCGTCCTCGACCCAGCTAATAGAAAGACCCTACCCACCGTACCGTGACACCCAAAGTATCCCATCTACAGAAGAGATTAAACGAAGGACAAATTCAGTATTCATAGATCTAGGTTCCATTGCACTGATCATGAAGGAACAAACAACTAGCCCGATCCACCGAACCTTTCTACAGCTACAGCACGAATCAGGAAGGCATGTTCTCAAGCACGGAAGGAGAGACTACTGCCTGCGCCCATCGCACCTGTCTTTCGTGAAGAGACACGGAATAGGGAGGAGCCATATACATGGATGAGGAAGGGGCGACCCGGCACCCAGGCCATCGCGCCTTCCCCATAGCTGCAGTACGAATCAGGAAGGCACGCACTCAAGCCCCCTTGAACGGAAGGCGCGACCACTCCCGCGCCTTCCCTACGTGAGGTGACTCCAAACAGGAAGGAACGATAGTTATAGATGAGGAAGGAGCGACCCTTGACCGAGCCCGTCACGCCTTCCTCTCGAAAGAGATACGAAATAGGAAGGAACGAAATAGATACATGAAGAAAGAGCGACCCTTGACCAAGCCCATCGCGCCTTCCTTATGCGAGAGGGCACGAGATAGAAAGGAACGATATCGATATGGAAGGTGCTATGGACTCAGTGAAGGGTCGCTCCTTCCCTTTGATTGCGAGATGGGATAGGAAGGAGCGATTTCAGGATAGGAAGGAGCGATTTCAGGATAGGAAGGAGCGATGGACCCTCGGCCCAGGGTTGATCGCACCTGCCATCCGGGATGATTACACGATCGAAAGTTACGGCCATTCCCAGTCTAGTGTGTGGCTTGCTCGGCATGTCATGGCTCGCGTAGGGCTGTGTACAAACTGCTCTTGCTTGCCGTTGGCGCAATGTGGTTCGATGTTGGGATATACTTCCTTCGCTCACCGTTGGCAAGACCTATCGTCTTCGCATTACCGAATACTCGGCAAGCTTTGCCAATTATGCGGCGGCAAATTGAACGTGGAATATTCACATAGAGGAAATTACGTTCTAAATCACAGCGACGCCCTTGTGAAACTGCAGATCTACTGTGATGATCGGCCTCGGCATCTCGCGTGACTGACAGGTTCCCGATCTAACACTCGGCATGCCGAGATCTTCGGGACCTTAAATTCTCAGGCCCGAGCGTTGGAGCTGCAGGGATTCAATTGACATCGTAGGGTTATATTTTGATTCCTTTGCTAAACTAAAGGGGTATGCACAGGCTAATCAGGTTTATATAGCTTGAACACGAGCGAGAACCCCCATCACATTGTGCATTGCCTCCAGTTCTCCAGGGACTCACTCCTTTTCAGTGTATCTCGAACTGCCCAAGGATCCACAACCAGTACACGACCGCTAGGTCTCAGAAAGCAATTCATGAGTCTTGGTCTTTTCGCTCTAGATCGCGCCGATTTCGTCATTGCTCGTGAATATTGTGTCCCTGACGGAACGGCTAACCGAGTCACAACGGGGCCCGAATCCTTGAAAGCTCCACTTGGCTGCGATTTTGATCCCGATTCTCGGAATTTTTTTCTTATCTTTGTCTTCCAAGTTTTGCGCTTTTGACTCCGACATCTTTTTGAGAGACATTCACCGGACAATCTTCCATATTACGAGATTGCCTTTTGCTTGACCTCGTCCGTCTAAAACCGTCTCAGCTTGGAGACGCCGGATATACACGCTCATTCTTATACTTCCACTTCCACTTCCCAACTCGACATCACCGGCACAGCGTCATAGCGGAAATGTCTTCTATCCCACGGTCTGTCTCGCGTCTCTCGCGCCTCCTGCGCAAACAATCAGCAGCATCTACGCTCCAAAGAATCACCCCCTCCATCCGCACCGCGCAAACCCAAGCCGCGCCCTCACCACTCGAAAATCAACCACCACCACACTTCCAGCATGTCCCCAAACCACATGCTCCTGCGTCATCGCCAGCACCAGCGTCGCAAACCCCTCACCTGAACGCCAACACCAACGCCACCACAACCGACCCCCTATCATCACACCCCCTCCTCCTCTCCCTCCGCGCCAATAAATCCCTAAAAGAAACGCGCCCCCACCTCACCATGCCCAGCACCCACCGCACCGCCCACCTCGTCGCAGGAACCCTCTCCGGCGCCACTAAACTCACAACAGCTCCCTACCTCTTCCTCTCTCGTCCCCCCTCATCTCCATCCGCAGAACCCCACAAAAGCACCGCAACAACCCTCTTCCACCCTTCCCGCCACCTCTGCGGGCACCCGGGCTTCATCCACGGTGGATTTCTATCTGTCATGTTCGACGAGATATTCGCGCACTGCGTGTCGCAGTCGTTCAAGTCCGGCACGGGGATGACGGCGAATCTGAATGTAGATTTCCGGAAGCCCGCGGTGCCGGAGAGGGTGTTTGTGCTGGATGCGGAGGTGGTGAAGGTTGAGGGGCGGAAGGCGTGGGTTGAGGGGGTGATGAGGATGTTAGGGGAGGGGGAGAGTGGGGTGGGGGAGGAACGGGGGGTGGTTGTTGCGGAGGGGAGGGCGTTGTTTGTGGAGCCGAGGTTTGCTGAGGTAGGTCTTCATCTTTCATTTTGATGGTTGGTTGGATCTGGTTGCTAACTGTGTCTAGTCGATGGTTCCTGTGTACAGGAATTGAGTTAGGGCTGTGGGTTCATTTGATATGATGATTGTGTGCTGATTTGCGGATTAACATATAGACTAGACTAGACGAGATATAGACTCATAGAACTGAATTAGATAGACCTAATAACATATGGATACCACGAGTAATACCACAAGGTGAACGACTATCATTTCTATCTAAGATACTATGAGAACCCCCTTGACTCCATCCCAAGCTGAGATTCAACAGCCAGGCATCAAAAGGCATGGATGAATAGAAAAAGACACCCGAATGCAAGGACAGAAGCTCGCCAAAGAAAACAAATTCACCACGCTCTCGTGATATTTCCCCCGCATTTTCGAGGATAAAAGAAGGATGGATACTACTATAACATTCATTGATGATCGTTCCGGGGTATTCTATTCGCCAATTGCAGTTTGTGAAACGTTTTATTCCGCCTGGCGATTTTCAATATAAAAGAAATGAGAGGCCGAGCAGAATCACAGTCTGACATCAGACTCAATCAGGAGAGATGGAAAGCGCCCTGTCCTTCCTTGATGGCAACAGCCAAACGCTGTCGGAGGACGTCCAGAGTGCTGTAGTCAGGGAGTTTTAGGTAATTTACACAAGTCATGACACTGGGGAGATAGTCGTCAGGTAGGTATGGAGGTTCGCTTGGGCGACAGACGACGGTGAAGATGGGTGTGAGACTCTTGAAGCCTGGTATTGTTAGCACTGTAGCAAACAGAAGGCACAGGTAGACTTACCTCCAATGGGGAGCTTGGGGCTCCCTGTAACAAACTGAAGGAAGTCTCGTCGCTGTTGCGGGTCTAGTTCGCTCATCGTCTGGAGCAGATTGCGTACGCTGCGACTGTCCATATTGAAACCGTGGTCGGCTTTGATAGAGTCCATCAATGCTGGAATAATATTAGCATGTATCTCAAAAATGTTTGTCTCAGACTCACTCTCAATCGACCAATCCTCCTCGGCTTTTCCAAACAACATCACCAGTTCGCTTGGTGTGAAAGCCTGGAGAGCGGAATAGGGGAAGACCTGAGAGAATCCAGCTCGGAAAGCTTCCACCTGAGCCTGCACCCCGCTACCCAAGGTCATGTCCACAACTCGATCAACATAGAGGTCAACGTTGTCCATCGTGACCGGGATGTTAGAACCGTTCTTGATGAGCTCGATGGCGGGGTATCCAGGAAGTGTAAAATCCAGACCCAGATCTTCAACCTGAACACCATCCACCTCGACCTCATTGAGAGCCTGCGTCTTCTTGTTTTTAGGGGTACTCCTTGACGCGACGACGTTCTTCAGGTTGGCAAATTGTTTCAATAACAGCAGTGACTTGGCCAAGTCGTGGTCAACGGCTCTGACGGTGCCGAGCGCTGGAGCAATTGCAGAAGAGGTGTCGGCAATTCGGAAGAAGGCAGGATTGAACGAGATGTCGATAATCCTAGAGTCCAACATTGAACGAGCGACAAATTTGCCGAGAGTCTTGAAGAGTTGCAGTTGTTTCTTGCCAGCCTCCGACGAGATCTGTTCCTCGCTCATCGGAGCCGGGAACAGACCACGAGCTCCAAAGGCGAATTCCCCAGCATCGGCGCAGTCGTTTTCGCGCCACATTCTCAGCTTCTTCTTCGAGAACTCCTTGGAAACTGTGGAGTAAAACTCGAGAGTTGGTCCCAAGCCAGTTCCAACTTCTTCAAAGTACTCAACCTCAAGCACACTGGGAGAGGAACCGTACAACTCCATGACTTTCATGGCTGACTCGAGAATCCGGCTTCGAGAGATGCGTACTTTCTGTCGCTGGAGACGGCCTAGCATTGGTCTGTCGTCACGTCTGTGGTCATGTCGGCCATCGTCGCCGGTCTGCGAGTTGTTCCACCGCATCATTGCCCGCGAGTAGCCGAAAGCGGTCGATTGAAGGAAGAGATGCCGCGTTTCAAATGGGAACAAGAAGGCGAAGAAGCGGGCGAGGTCTTCACTCCAATCAGGGAGACAGCTGCTAGCAACGATTAAAGGCTCTTCGAGTTGCCTGTTCAACTTGGCGGTGAGCTTGGTATTGATGAAAAGGGCAAGTGATTCTGGCTTGAGCGCAATCAAATCCTTTGTTTCTGCGAGAATGTCGTCCAAAGTCGTGTTCATTCCGTGCAGGACCCGTAGCAGGCGCAGGATCGAGGCGGTAACGGTATCCTGGTTGAGAGAAGAAGGCATCCCAGCACTGCTATTTTCTGCACTAGAGCTGGAAATGCTGGATGTAAGAGTTGAAGGCTCGGGTGGTGGCGGGCCAGACACTCTCTTAAAGCTGACCGTGTGGACTGCAGACCAGACATTCCTTCCGGTGGGGTCGAGGTGCTGACGGTTATGATGAACAGCACGGTAGATAGTCGTATCACTTGAAATCGGTTGGCCATCAACCATAAACTGTATATGCCAATCGGCAGGGGCAGAAGCCATGACGGCAGCATAAGAGAACGGACGGCCAGCCATTGCAAGCGAGCCACCACCAGGGGTGTTTAACGAAGACCGTGGGCCGGACGATGACTTGGAGACTGGCGTTGATTGGGATGGAGTAGATACGCGAGTTCCATCCTCTTTTCGTGCTGTTACCTTGCCTGAGGATGCCACTTCCATGTTTACGGCCGAGGGGTCATGCACGTTCTCATCAGACATGTCATCCTCGAGATCATCAACAATGGCATTGAGCTCCTCGTCATCGCCTTCATCGTCATCTTCATGTTCGTCTTCGCTCAGATGGCGCTCGTCAGCGCACTCCAAAGGTTCATCTTCATGCTCATTCTCTAGGTCTGAGTGCTGCCCTCGACGAGGTCGCGAACCCACATCTGCTCCTCCGGCTGAATTCTCCTTAGCGTTGGCCCTGGAGTCTGGGTTGGCATGTCTAGTGCTTCCCGAGGGCCGCGGAAGCGATGGAAGGCCGCTACTGTTGGGGTCACTGCTGGCCAGCTGATCCCGGAGCCGCGCGGCATTGGCGATCGACGATAGAATCGTTTCTCGGCTGCGAGAGTTCTTTGGCCGGTCTGAGAGACTAATCCGAGGGTGGAGAAAGTCGTCCAGAGCTTTGAAAGTTGCAATGGCATGGATAGACACCATAATGTTCCTGTAGGAACGAGGAATGTCGGATTCATCATCGGCCACTAACTTGAGCCGAAGCTGCTTTCCAAGCATGTACGCTGCGTTGCTCCGCGTATTTTCAAGCGAGTTGTGGCCGACAGTCATCACCTCAAAGTGTTCAGTGCGGCTGAGGAGGTCCTGGAGCTTATTTACTAGAACGCCAAATGGCGTCGTGGCCGTACCCTGACTCTGAGCTCGTTCCGATATAGTCGAGCCCATGAACGCCTGCAGAAAAGCGCTTCGTGCTTCTCGCATGGATGAGGCTGTAACAGTTAGCAGCTGGTCTATAATTAGACGATTCGTGCTCACATTTAGAGTCATCGAACACTCCAAGCAGGGTACTAATAATGCCA